>NC_142393.1:660000-818750 GCF_059441095.1 Idiotropiscis lumnitzeri | reverse complement strand
GACGGGCTAATCACTGTGCCACCGCATAAGTATGATTTTTTTTTTTTTTGAAGTGGAGCTGTTTGTGAGAATTCACGGCTTCTGTTGTTGCTCAACGTGTGTTTCGGCGGCAGGCAAGCTGTTCTGTGGCAAGATTCTCCGCTTAAATGTAACATGTGGAAAGGTGCACTTGAAATATGCTCATGGCACAGATGGCGCTTGTGAGCAAACAGCGATTGCTGTTTTTTTTTTTTGTCCTACAAGATAAAAAGGTGACTTCCTTTCCTTCATTGGAATGCGTCCCGCCCCCTCGGCGCTTGACGCTCTTGCCTTCCATTCTCACAATTGTTTGCATAAGAGAGAATAGAGATTGCTTACACCTGTTTTTTCTCCCCTCTCCTCCCCGTTTTCAGCCCATCCTGGCACCCCCCCCCTTACCCCCCCTCCTCTTCTCTCCACCCTCTGCTGAAAGCCATTACAGAAATACAATTTCTAATACCTCCGCACAGGCCTTCGATCGACTGCAAACAAATTTATATTCAGGCGGTAAACAGAGCGCTGCAGAGATTTATTTATGGAGTGCGCAGGAGAGAAACAAGCGAGCGCGTGAACCCTGAGTCACCTCGGCGCTGACGTGAAGATGGATCGGCGCCCCATGCAAATGCATCTCTTGCACTCAGTCATTCAGCACATCTCGGCCTGCAGAATGCCATTAAGTCCCACAGCTGAGGCCATATTTCCCGGCGCGCGGAATACACTTAGCAAGGTGCTCATGACCAAGGGGAGCATTTTGGAATTGCTCAGCACCTGAAGGCCCGGCCATCCAAGAAATGTTATTGAAAGAAACGTGTCGACATGTTTTATGATGAGCCGTTAGCATTTTTGTTGTTGTTGTTGTTGTTTTTAACGGCTGACTTTTAGACACAATACTGTCGGTTACAAACGGCTCTCTATTAAAAAAAAAGAAATCATCTCAATTCATCCATACTTTACTTTGATTTGAATAATACGGCAAAATGTGTTTTACACCGTCGGTCACACTGACATTTTTTTTTTCCCGTTTTTTGGTTATTTTTTAAATAGAAGCTCAGGAACTTCAAATTTTGGGGCTCAGGGGGGGGGGATTTAAGATTGCACACTTTAAATTCACTTGTAAATCAAATGTTCACATTTCCTCTCGTGTTCATTTTATTATGAAACGGCAGTGTTTTAAATTCACATTTTGCTGGACATGATTTGACTTTAAAATAATAAAGATGTTCTGCAGCTTGATTACTAAAAAGATCATATTATTATTTTTCAACAAACGTTTATCTTGTGGAAATAAACGGCAGAATGTATAGTTTGTTCAATTTATCTCCCTGAAATGATCATAAAATATTAATTATAATAATAACAACACAAATAAATTCCCGCCTTTTTTTCACCACAGGCGTTTCCTCCCAAAATGTGCCAGACTCGCTCTCAGCATTTGTCGGCAAGTTTGACCTTTGGCCTTGTTTACAAAAGTCAGCCTACCTGTCACCCGAAGACCCGCCTCTTTTCACACATGAGCCAATCACAGTGCACAACATTCATTCGGGCATTATGGCCAACAACAATACCGCTACTACGACTAATAATAAAACGAAATATGAGTCACATATTCACTAATTAACTAGTTAATTGCTGTCTCCAATTTTATGGACAACCATGCCTCGCATTAAAAACTATTTTTTTTAACATTTTTTTTAAACAAAGCGCTTCAACAGTCCTTGCTTTCCTATACGTATTCCACGAACATTTTTTGAAATTACACCGACTACTGTGAGCCATTGGAAAAAAATTCACTTGGCTGAGGAATAAAGTAGAGAAGGGAACAGAGACGCAGTCTTTGATCTAAAAGTCTAAAATCTTGACGCAAAAGTTTACGTTCAATTTCTCATGAAGCTCTTGTATTGGAACTCGTTCAAACTCATTTTTATTTGTTAGCTTTCAACTAGGGCTGGGCGATATGACCTCAAATCAATATCGCAATAAATTGGGCGATTTTACCTCGATAATAAAATAAATGCAGGAAATGCATATTAACTGCTTTTTTTTTTTTTATTGACCAACTGGTACACATTACTTTCAATGAAAAATAGAAGTACAAAAATCATTTGAATAAACATTCGAAATAGCTTGCTTTGCATGACTTGAACAATGTCACAAAGAACAGGAGAAAAAGGGAACCTCTCACAAAATCTTTTTATGCAAATATATTGTGCCGAGATGCTGTCATGCCATTTGCAAAGGCCTAGATTTGCGTAAAGGTATCTTGTAAACAATAAAAATAATGCCACGTGCAAAGGCGCTAGTCGCCTGTAAACAAAATGAAAAAAATGTCAATGGAACGCCAATGCCAAATAAACGCGTGCGCTTCATCAGGAAAATGTGCCGTCTCGAGTACTCGGGTGCGGTCGCCACTTGTCGTCTATGCACATTCGGGCTCAAACAGGGATCCATGTTGCGACTCGACCACAAGTCGGATGTGGATGCCAAATGCTTGACATGTCTAAGCTCCCGTTGTTGTCCTTATCGGGAAGTGCTGTTTGCGGCAAATATTTTCGTACCTCTTGTCGGCTGCGTTCATGAGGCGTTTCAATCTTGCGCGTTCCACTGTAGCTTGAGGCGCTCCATCTTTAGCTCTGTGCTAGGCTCTCGCGTCCACCTCTGAGACGTTCTCTCGGATGGTGTCGCCTCCGTTATGGGCTGTTGTCACTTGTCCAACCTTGCTCCTCACTTTGAACTTTCAGCCCAGCACGGTTGTGTTGTGGGTGGTGAAAAAGAAAAGGTTGGACGCGCTGTTTCTGTTGCTTACGACGCACTTTGTAGTTCGTGTTCTTTTGCTCAAACATCGTCTTTATGGAACCCAAAACATTTCCAAACGACAGATGTCCAATTTCTTTTCGGGACAAGCGCGACAGGAACAATTTCAACTAACGTTACTTCGTCTGCAGCCGTGTCAGCCGCTTCAGGATTTGAACCGCCAGATACGAACGCGTCTTCTCTTTACATTCTTCTACAGCGCATGAGTCACGTGACTACTTGCGCCGGAGCCGTCTTAAAGAGGCGTGAGCATCGCCGCAGACAGAAAAGACTTTTCGTTTTCTTTTTTTTTTTTAGGCACCGAATTTACCGACATGGGCAAAATGATGTCGGTCATTCTAATACATTTCGGTAACGGTAAATTTTCCGTTTATCGCCCAGCCCTACTTTCAACTCAGCTGACTCGACATTGCTTTCGTTTTTTTTTTTTTTTACTGTTTTTAAGCTATTCATTTGTTGCTTTAACAGTCTTTTGTTTTTACAAGTCTGACTTTTACTTTATCTCCAGCACTTAGCAGGCAGCTGTTTTTTTTTTGTTTGTTTTTTTTAGGGCTCCACAAATAAAGTTGTGCAGATGTAAACGACACTGCAAGCTGATGTTTGTCTTTAGGCCTCAGACATTATGCTGTGTGTATGTGCGCGCGCTTGTGTGCGTGCGTGCGTGCGTGATGCTTTAACCTGGAACTCGTTGAGTCCATAAATATCTTGCTTCCAGTCCTGCCTTGCTTGTTTGTGCTCGAAATAAAAACCCAGAAGGGCAAACTCGCTCACTTCCAACTTCTTGATCTCTTTTTGTGTATTTGTCCCGGACTAATTAGAAATCTGCTACTGCTAAACTTCTAACTGCTTCTAAATGCCAGCTGTCATGACCTTTCAACCCATTAAGTGTGCCTTTCACATGACCCACGCAAGCTGAGGAGCCTCCGCTGATTTCCATAAACCATTAGTTGCATCAATGTGGGCCTGTATGATGCAAATCAAAGTTGGCATTGTTGCAGTGAAAAATAATCTTGCTCTTTCTTTCCCTAAAAGGGATGCAGGGGGGGATGTAGAGGGGGGGCGCGAAGGCCCCCACGAGATGAGCACAGATCTCATCTGTGTTGCTTGACTCTGCTCGAGTTTCTCCAAGTTCCCCGCAGTTTGCAGACTGTTGATGACACACACGTCCGGCTATTGGCGGAGACTGGAGCGAGTGGGTGATGTGGGGGGGGGGGCACAACATCATCTCCATCCATCCTGGGAGAAAATGTCGCCTTTCCTCGGCCACGCGTGACTGCGTGCACGAGAGGCCGGCCACGAGGTGAAGTCCCGTCCAATGATTATGCAGGGCAGAGCTGATAATGATTTCCTTTCTGGAGTGGACGGCCGGGGTGGGGGGGGGGGGGGCGTGGGGGGAGTCTGCTTGGGCCAGTGTGGACCGGCTGCAGTCCAGCCACAGAGGTCACTGAGCGGAGAGACTGTGCCGCGTGGGAAGGGGGCCCCCGCTACTCGTTCTGCAGCCTCCTCCGTTCCTGCGGCGCGGATCGGCGCGCCGCCTCTCCTCCGCCGTGCAACAGTCTCAGGGGGGGGGCTTCTCCTGCACACATGCTTCCCCCCCCCCTCCCCGCTCGTGGCGAGTCTCCCGGTCTTGTCGGGCTCGGGGCCTGCGTGGAGCGCGCGCGTCAAGAAGCACCGAGACGCCGCAGCAACATTTTCATTTTGTTTTGCGCACGTTCGCGGGAAGTTGGCGCAGACAGACGCGCAGCGAGTTGGAGGACGTGCAAGGCAGGTGGGAAAAACTTTGGAGTGGAACAAAGTGAAGGTAAGTTGCCGCTGTGACGAGTGTGAATTGCGCGAAGTGCATTTGCTGGCTTCAATAACGAAAACAAAAATCCAAATGTGGTCGAAACTTTGACGTTGACGTGTGCAGTGACGTGTCTTTGTCCTCGTCACTCACCGGCCACTTCATTAAGTACACATGCAATTGTTTCGGTTTTGTAAACTTGCACGACCTCATTAGATGCGGTAAAGATGTCATGTAAACAGTTAATTGCTGAATTAAACTCCTAAATGAAGTTTCGGATGCAAAACATCATCGCATTTTTGGATTGATTAAGTTACACGGATATAATATTTTTTTAAAAAAACACGGATGTAATTAATGTCACCTGGCACGAAATATATTTTTGAAAAACATTTTAATTAATCACTTCAGTTGATGAGGTCCACCTGCACTTGCCAATCCATTCCAAAACAAGAGTTGCATTGTCCCCCAAAATAATCGTCTCCCAAAATAAAAATGAAATCAGTTTTGAATATGTTCGCTATTAATTTAAACAGGATATTTTTTGTTGTTGCCGTTAGTAATGGTGTCCATTTTCAATTCATGACAAAATGTTTCCAAGCTCAACTTAATTAGTTTATGACCGTAAAAGCAGCTGCACCGTTACTCAATAATAAATATTGTTCGAAAGACACCTCGAATGAAGATATTATCCTTAGAAATTGAACACTTTCTAACCAGATTATGAAGGTGCACCTTGCGTGTCAAGTTTTTCACATTTCAACACACGTGCACACACACACACACACACACTCCCATCCCAAAGTGAGCATGGCAGTCATGCGTGTCCGCTTGGTGTGGCTGAGCAAAATCTCCGACGGGAGGAGTGCAGCACAGTCAGAGGCCATCTTGAGATCCGAGTGTATTCAAGCCAGCGCGTGATCAATTATTTGCTTTGGCTCTCATTATTAGCCTTTGAATAATGCATCAGGCCACAGAAAGTTGAGTAAAAGTTGAGTTGGAGCGCTCCCCCGAGTATCGATTGCTCGTCTGTTTGGAATGAAATGGATTTCAGTTTGCGGCATCTTTGCACACGTCCACCTTTTTAAACATCATTGCTGTCACCGCTCATCATTCTCCTCACCGATCAATTCCGGACACCGAGCCAGAAGAAGAATACATATTCCGATATGCTTTAAAAAACAAAATACCGATCATCCCAAAACAAATGCTCACCAATCCTCCATTTTATTGCACTTCACGTGACGGCTCTTCAAATTCTTCGCCTGATCAAAATTGTCAGGCGAGTGACTGGATGCCATCTTTTCAAAAATATGACATGGAAGAACAAAGACGGCGGTCCCGTCATTTTTTTTGTGAAAAGGTCGCAAGCTCTCGACATGAAAAGTGGCTCATCGCAGATTATTTGCCGATGCTTGATTTTGGAGATTTGCGAAGGCTCAACGACAGCTAAAAGGCAACGAAAAACGAGACTCGGTCAAGTGCGGCGCTGCGCCGAGGCCCGACACGGCCACTTCTTGCATACGCGGCCAACAGAAACGTTCGCATTTGAACATCGGGAACATGAACTCGGTTTCAAAGCTACAATTTGAAACCCGTGACATCATCAAAGAAAATGGATTCACTTTTCGTCTCACAAAACGTCACCTTTACTCCATTCCTTTGCTGACCGACTTGGAGAAATTCGACTCCCGGCGTGTGCGGCCTTCCACTCAGGTTTGCGCCAGTCAAATATGAGGTTGGCTCCTGAAAGTTTGGCCCAAAATGAGTGTTGCCAAGAAACTAATCAAGTGACGCAAACATCGTAAAATAAAACAACAAGACGTGTGAAAATGGAGATTTGGCCAGAAAAGAAAAGAGGTTTGGTGGCGCCGCCGGGTGTGACGAGCTGAACGATGTGAGACGACGCGCGGCTCAGCGCGGACGCAAACGCCACTCTTCGGGTCGCCTCGCGAGCGTGACGACGAGTCGCTCAAAACTTGCAAAAGGCTCACCGGTGGCTTTTCCCGAGGAGGCGGCGTTGGCGAGGCGAGAGCCGCCTCGGCAGACGTGCCGTAACCTGATCTCCTCGGTGGCCGCTCCCCGTGCGTCATTCTTCAATTATGATCTGACAGGGGCTGAATTACTGTGGGCCGCTTGCCCAGATGACGGAGGAAACGCGTATCGATCTGTCCTTTTTTCCTTCTCGCCCGTCCGGCCGTGGCCGGCCGAGGCCTCGCCGTCCCCGCCGCTCGGCCGGCTCTTTTTTTTTTACGCCAGCCGGTCATTGCTCAAACATTTAGCTTGATTCTTTTTTGCCTTCTGGCTCGCATCGCTTCTATTATCTTTGCAGCCATTAATCAGCGGCCGGTGCGTGATTTGCACTCCCGGAAGCTCGAGTTCTTCATGACGCGCACCTCCTTCTCGGGATTGGTTCTTCGCCGTCGCTGCCCTCTAATTCCGCAACTCACTTCCCTTGACATTCATTTTCTTAAAACCCACACGTCGACATTTATCCGATAAGTGACCTTTCCGTCCGCTTTGCTTCTCCGAGTGGCTCGAGGCCTGTTCACCTTCCCGGCGATGAATTACGGCGTGAGGCGTCGCACCACACCTGGCACGCCGGCTACATCGGAAAATGTTCTCACCGGCCGAGGCGGCGAGCACAAAAAAAAAATCACAAGATTGAGCTGCGCTTCCCGTCATTCATTCCAATAAGTAGCACGAGATGATACTTTAACGCCTAACCCAGAAACCTCAAAGTGAAGAGAACGGAGACATTTATCATCAGCGCAACGCTGGCCGAGAAGTGCAAACTGTTCAAGTGTCATTGAGGCGCAAAAGGCCTTGAAGCAAACGAGCAATATCGCCGATGTAGACATCCGCAAAAGTTATTTGCGACCGGCCAACAGAGCGTCGAGTCGCTTTTGCTCCGCAAACGTGCAACACGCAGACGCGCGGGACTCATTTGTGGAACTTTCAGCCGCCGCCGTTAACGGGATGCGTTCAAAGACCTCTGCCACTATTTGTGACACTTCATTGCAGCGGCGTGGCCATGTCGCTGCAGATAATAAAAATAAAAAAAAACAATTGTCCATCCGTCTGCTTGGAGCAGAGCAAAAGATTTGCTCCACGCCTGCAGGCCGTTGCTAAACGTTGTCTCCATTACGCAGACAGAAAAACGGCTCCTGGATGAACACGCGAACCGATCGTCTTGGGCAACATTTTAGGAACGCCTTTTCTTGCCGCTGATGAGGATGTTATTTCATTTCCTTGTTATATAAAACAAGCGTGTGAATATTCATTAGTCTCGCTCATTATCGCAACAGGCAGCCCCTCGTAAGATTGCGCTCCATTTTCTTGCTTGCTTATGTCGACAAGAGCTTTTTATGACGTTTGAACACGTTTGCAAGAACCTCGCAACCTCGCGTTGTCAAGCTCAATCGTTTGTCTGCCGGCAACCTCGGTCGGCTGCATTCAGTTTATTAGATTTGACAAACTTTCAGGAACCAAGGCGACCATTTTACATGAGAAAAATCTCACAAAAAGAAAAAAAAGCCCAAAAATGTAAAAATACTGAAAGAAGGATGATCTGATCTCGATTTGTGATTATGTGGGCCTGTTGAATTGAACGACTCACACCAAGCTTTGACTCGCTCTCGTGTATGAAAAGCAGCAAGCTTGTTTTGCTCTCTGCCATCGGCGGGGAGAGCCTGAAAAATTGGTTCTGTCGGTTGCTATAGCGACAGTGGAACAAAAAAAGAAAGAAAAAAAAGTGGACTGAACTCAAAATTTCAAGGCAACAAACGTCAACAACATTTTAAGGTTGGGCCATTCAACAACTAATGCGAAAATTGCCATGAAAGCATTTTCAACAAAGATCAAAGTCAAAACAAGTCAGCAAATTGTTTTGGAGCCAAACAACTTACATTGTTGCCAATAATTGACATTTTAAAATTGTTCCAACTGTTTCAGCCTTAAAGTTGTGGTTTTTTTTCACGGGCAAAGATGTTGAAAAAAAAGATCGCTGGAATTAATCGAAAATGAAGTGAAAGTGAAAGTGCAGCCTTGACGATCCCCGTTAAGGTTCTCTCATCACGATGTTGTTCTTGTTTGAATTGAAGAATGCTTTGTAGCATTGACGTTTAAAATGAGCACGATTAAATTCAGCATGAGATGTATTTGCCTTTGTTTTTCGTTTCTTGTCTGCAGTCGGGAGTCGGGGCTCACGTGACCCTCATCCTCTGAAGCCACTTCCGGGTCTCCAGCCCGACATGAGGACCGAATCGCTCCAGAGAGGCCAAAAACAACACGCATCGAATTTGGTTCCCAAGAACGTTGAACCCAGGAGAGCTCGGGTGCTTGATCCCCCCCCCCCCCCCCCCACTCACTCCCACGCACTTGGCCCGCTGAGCTGCAGGACGTGCGACGCGCTGCAGTGCCGTCATCATTTCAATCAATTGCTTATTGTCGCTTTCTATTGGATTTTAATTCCCACGCCTCTCATTTGAATGTCAATCTCTTTGTCATCAACACAACTTGAAGGAATATTCACAATTATGTTATTCACACAAACCACTTTGCGGGGATTATTTCTTTCATTTCTCTAAAATATATTCATTTGACATCTGCAAGTTGCTTTGAAATGAACGTTAAAAACATTTCCGGGTTGACTAAGTTAATTGAAATGGGACGTGCATGAAAATATAGGAAGAAAATTGCTCCCCTCTTGCGCTATGAAAGTGAAGTAAAAAAAATACAAACGTGGCATAATTTACATTTTATGCCGTTACATTTCTATGCGTAGTATTTGCGCCAATTTCAAAGATTACAGATCAAATGCGGATACGTGTCAATAAATTAAATGAAGTAAAAGTCCTGATCCATCTTTTTGAAGTCCTAATAATGAATAGAGGCGCATTTGCGCGCCCGTGCAAGCGAGTTAAAGTGTGTCAAAACACGTCAAGGGGATCTTTGTGCGTCTTTATTGCGCCTCCTAGTGCGGCACAAAATGAGACTTTGAAGACAATAACAGGCTGTCGATGTTGCTTTGCACATCCACCAATAAAGCGCAAGTGTATTCCTCCCAGATTTACATCTCATAGACAACAAATGAACGTAAACCTAAACGCCGTTCCGTTGGCGCCAAGTGCGATGCGCTTCTATCATGTTCACGTCTATTTTCATATCGCGAAATGGCCCATCAGCCGCTTTCACTTAACCTAATGGTGTGCTTTTTCTTCTCTTTTTTTTAAGCTAAGACGCGGCGCGTTTTGGTGATGACAAGATTGTTACTTGCAAATCAAATCTTCAATTTTCCACGTGCAGGACAAGTGCATGCGTGCAGGCGAGCACGCGTGCAGGCCACTTTCATGTGTGCAGCTAAACCAGAGTTCACCTTTGACCCCCTGACCCGCGTCCATGCAGCCTCGGGACAACGATGACCCGGTCACCGGCAAAATGCGCGAGTCTATTTATTCTTTAGGCTGAGCTCAACGTCTCTTTCGTTTTTCCCCTCCGCCCTCTGCGTCCATGCACGCGCACCCCGAAGCCCACGACTGAGGGACACTCGGCCGGCTATGCGATGATGGCTCACGTGACAATTTCCGAACAGGACGGATCACTTGCGGCTAACCTCATTTTGGCTTCATGTCTTATTTTGATCAACCGAAAAATATGCCGGCCACACTTTATTACCTGCATGAAAGAGCCAAGGAGGTTCGTGGAGGCGGGACGCACTTGTAATAGCGACGCTGACAAATGTGAATTACGTAAGAATGTTTTAGAATATTTATTAGGATTCATCTGCACCAGCCAGCAACCTTTAGAGCATTTATTCATTTTATGATAACAGTTTATGTGCACACCCTGGACATTTCATTAGGTACACCAGAAACATTTCGGGTATTTTTTTTGGGGGGGAGGGGGGTCATAGTTTGGGGTTCTGGTGCATCAAGGGTTAATTTGTGAATTTATTTATCACTCTATGCATAAGAGGCAAAATATTTGAAATATATTTTTAATAAATAATAAAATTGATATTACCTTTGTAATGGTGCTAAGCAGGAAACTATCTTTGTATTTTTGATAGGGTATTTAAATTAAGATACATATTGTACGCTTGCAAAGCTACCTTATGTTACAGATTTTTGTTGTTCTACATGGAAAAAAAACTAATAAAAATGCATCTCAATAATAACCTTGAGAATGAATTTGAATGTCATTCGAACGTTTAGTGCATTCCAGACTAAAAGATGAACACACTTTATTTTCAAAAAACAAACGTCACCCTCACCACGTCGCTCGAGTTCACAAAACGGATTGGGAAACCTTTTTGTTTCTCGTTTTTACTGGCCTGAAACGAGTCACGTGACAGTTGGAAGCACCGAGAGCGGCCTAATTGACCTTATTTGTTGCTAAATAAAGATTGTTTTCGTCGTGTGCGAGTGATAAACGTGCGATGAAAGTGAAAAGAGGAGCTTGGGTGAACTACCACTTTCATTTCATTGTGTGGCAGCCTCAGCACTTCACTTGATGAAGCGCATTGTTTGCTCAGACCTGACATTTCCTTCCAACGCATTTGAGTGTGACGTCGCTCTGATGAATTTTTGCACTTGTGTAATTTGTGTGTGTGAAGATGGATGCCTCGGCCACGAGACTGACAGCTCTGCTCACACACACACACGCACGCGCACGCACACACACGAAGAAAGGAGCACGCATGAAAGTGAAAGTCCAATTAAAATAGTTGCAGCACTGGCATAATTGAACAAGTTGGTTATCTGACTTAATTTTATTGCATATTTGTCACATTGAAATGCCCACGCAAACTATTTTAATTGAATGTATCAAATGGAAACATATTCACGCGTAAGTGCAATCATTCAGACCGGACTTGTTGACGTGAGGCTGCACGCTATGACGTCACTCCTGCTGCGACGTGTGTATTATTTGTGATTGAATCTCTCGACTGGACTTTTGTCCTTGACTGGAAGTCAACGCCAATGTGCACAAATCAAACACACGTTGCAAAACTTTGCCTAAACGTGCATTTGACATGAAGCGATCTCCAAAATGATTGCAATTAATCCGCCGTGTCGCAGTCAAATGAACGTCATGTATAATATGCATAATATCCTCGGTGGTAAACAAGCGGAATTGAATTAATTGATCACGAAAAGCTCATTGCATATTAATACAACCAACTAAAAATATTGTTGTGGTAAGAGCGCGTGCAGCCATTTGAATATTTCATTCTTTCCCCTTGCCTGCTTTTTACTACATCGTGTTCTTGATATATTTCCTCTCGCTTCTCAAATTTGACTGCCAAACAAATTGTAACTCAAAGTTGAAACGATATATGCACCTGTGCGCCCGTCAAACAATGTGTGCTTTCCTCCGATACAAAGCACCTCATTTGACGAATCGTCGCTGGAAACCGTAAGAAACGGCGTCTGCAGAGCGCCGAGCAACGAGGCAAACAAGACGCGCACGCAGCCGTCGCGGCTCGCGGTTCGCGGCTCGCGGCTCGCCTCTTCCACTCCAGGGAGCAGATGTTCGGGGACAGCTTACAGCCTCAGCACATTTCCAAGCGCAAAGCAAACAGCAGCACTCAGCACTTCTGGCTGCTGCAAGAGGCACCCGCTCTTGAACGAGTGCGCGCGAGCATGCCGCGCGTGCACGAGTTGATGCTAGCTCTCGCTAAAGAGGGCCGTGCGTGAAGGGGTGCACGCAGAGGTGAAAGTGTGTCAAGGTCGCCGGTCTGTTGCGCGCGCGCGGCAGCGTTAAAAATTCTCTCGCACATCTGGCGGCGGGCGCGCGGCCGCGCATGCGCAGCACGCTGCTCGCCATCTTTCTGTGACCTGCACTTGGGCAGCCACCCCGAGCTCTCGTGTTTGTTTGGCTTTGCCCTATCAAAAAGGGGCACGCGTGCGCAAATCTCATCCGAATTTCAGATTCTGTCTCCTCACTGGAGGCAAGCGCTAAAATAGAGACCGGACCAAATATTGCAAGCGACTTGTGATCACGCATGTGTATGCCATTTGACCTCGAACAGCCTCTTATTATCTCTAAACAAACCGTCATAAATGAGCCCTGCGATGCTTATTTGTCTGAGCGAAAGCAGGACGCCCTCCCCCCTCGTCGTCGTCGTCGTCGTCGTCTCCCTCTTCTGCCCCCGGAGCGCGGTTGCTATGGCGACAGATTCATAGACATATGGGAGGAGAGCAGAGGAGAGGAGGAAAGGAGGAGAAAGGCGGAGATGCTCGCATGCGCGCGTGTGCGTGTGCGAGGACGCGCTGATGTGTCTTTCTTGTCTCATCTGTCAGCCGGCAGCATCAGGCAACAGTTCGTGAACTTTTCTCAATCAGACTGCTGTCAGCCGCCATCTTGGCTGCATGTTACCCAGGACACAATTGATTGTCATGCTGTCTGTTGTTGCTCTACAGTGCGACACACGCACGCACACGCACACGCACACGCAGTTCACGCTGCAGTTTACTGTAACATCGACTGAATTCTTATTGATAGCATCCAATGAATAAAAAAGTAAGAGCTAAAACATTTACAGTAATGCATACGGATCCTTTTGTCTTTTTACCATGACTATAAGATATCAACACATGCAGTCTCCACTTCCCAACCTAACAAGTTTCAAATCATATCAGCCAATCAGCGGTTGAGCACGCAACGAGATAGTGAAGGTCGTCAAGCGACAAGTTGTCCGAAATGTTCCCAATCCACCTCACTCCAGTTCTTCCATTCAAAGCACAACAACTGCACGCGTTCTTCAGATATGAGCCTATGAGAACCCCCCCCTCGTCCTCCCCCCCTTAAGAGGTGAAGTCATACAAGGTCATAGGCAGGTCATCTTTACTGACTGGCTGACCTCTAAAAGGACATTGAGAAGAAAGGGCCAATCAGATTTTGCCCCCCCCCCCCCAAACTCAACCTCCCGAGCTCATCCGCAGCCTCCATCACATGGCCAGGGCGAGGCGTCAGAGGGAGGATGATTAATGATGCTTTTAGTACCTGTTTAGAATGAAGCTGTCCACGCCGCACTGTAATTACCCACTCCCAGGCGGCAGCTGGCCAACATAATTGCTTTTTGTTTGTTGACCTGCTTTATTGCGCAGAAAGTTGCCTTTGCTTGGTTAAGAACGTACGCCGGTGACGGGGCAGCGCGTCTTTGAGAAGCAGGCAGTGTGCACGTGATGCTGGTCACGTGACTTGTCGGAGCACAAACAGGCGGACTACTTGAGCACACACGGAAGCCAACGCTGGCGATTGCCGGATTGCCTCGACGTGTCCGAGGGCCGAGAAACTCTCCTAAAAACGGATTCATTGATTTCATTTGCATTTAGTGTCAGTTACATTTTTTTTAAATCGATCCTGATTTTTTTTCAAGCATTTCGTGTGCTTCAGCCCGCCTTCCCAATATTTTTCAAATGAAAACAATCAACCTTTTTAATGGTAACGTGTCGAAGTGAGCACATGAGTGAACTTTTCTTTCTTTTTGGTATTTTTATAGACGCCCACGGGTAGAAAGGGGCGTTTGCGCTGTTGTGGGAGTGAACACAGCCGATTTGTGACCTGGCCAAAGGAAGCGGCTCTTCTCAGTCCTTTTAAATTCACCACAGGAGAGGCGCACATGAAATATGTTTTTAAGGAATTTAAATGCGATGGCCAACTTCTTTCCATCCCGGTCGTGCATCGGTGCGCACGCTTAAGCAGGCTTGCACCTGTACAAAAAACATCCGCCTTCTACAAAAATACAACTCCAAATATGAGTGACCAACAACGGCAGAAGAATTTGAAGCACTCGGCAAACGGCGGAATTTTCTCAAATGAATCTTTTTTAGGATATGCCGAGTAGGAATATTCAACGTTTACAAATGTGGCCATCCGGCGCGTCACAACTGAGTTTGCCGTTGGCCCTCAAATGAATAATTCATATTTTTCTTTCTTCATGAGCAATTTGAGATTGGAAAAGAAGAGCGAAAACAATCACATGAAGTCAAGTCAGGTGAGTACGGAGGTCGCGCCACCACAATGATGCTCTTCTTGTCCAGGAACTGTCAGATGCTCACAGCATTGAATATCTTATGGATACAGGATAATCATAAAAACAATATTAGCCCAAATCATATTGGATTAGGATGCATAGCCAGAGATGAATATAGCGCAACTTGTTGCCGATGTGCTCCAAATTCGATACCGGAGTGGAGAAAATTGACCGGTGAGCAAGCGTCAACAGAGCCAAAGTTTCTGAAATGCCTTGGCTCGGAATTCCCAGCCCACATCTTTGGCTCCACTCCCAAGTCAAGTCTGAAAATGTCAGCACCTGCGGCTCAGTACCACGAGGGCAGCGACAATGACGGCCAGATAAACAGCCCCCCCCCCCCCCCCCTTTGACCTATGGCGAGCATAAATTCACCGCGGCTATAAATCCTCGCACGTTTCAGCTTCAGCGTTTGCGCCGCTTCGGCTCTCACGGCAGTTGAGAAGCAAGTGTCAGGTATCAGGAGCTGCTGTATGAGCAGCTGTCATCCGGCTCCAAGTTCTCACATAACTCAGGCGCGCTGCCTTTATCACCGCCTCGTAAATAACTGGTCTGATAATGTCCGCTTAATGCCTCGTCAATAAAGCTCACAGTAAGAGGGGCCCTTTTTTTTTTTTTTAGCCTCTCAGCTGTACATAAATATAAACAACAGCGCCGATGGATGTGATGGGCAGCTCCTTCAAAAAGGAGGCCTGGGGAGCTGAAGGTGGGCTGCGGTGGGAGGGCTGGGGTAGGTGGGGGGTGGGGGGGGTGCAGGTGTTTGGGGGAGATAGTGGCATGTAATGAGGGCGCTGCAGGAAAAGGGCTGAGTGGATCGCCTTGACTGATCACCTGTGAAAGGCAGAGACGCACACAAATGACAATGGCACACTCGTTCACCCCAACACACACACACACACACACACACACACTCATTAGAGAAAGCAATGGCGTCGCCGCACAAAAGCTCATCCTCCCTATTTGAAGGTCATTAGGACATTTGCATAACTTCACTCCCAAATGAACTTTGATTGCTTCTCGTTTGAGGCCTTTGCGAAAGCAGCTTGGAAGTCAGGAGTTGTTTTTTCGGGGGGGGGGGGCATTTTCTTTGGTGTGGTTTGTGTTCTGTTTACTTTTCATTTATCAATGTGGAATATGCATTTGCTGCCGCAACATTTCTTCAAGAACAAAAAAATCTTTTGTCGTCGGAGTCGTCGTGGTCAAAAATAGAAATAATTTCAAATGGATTCTTTTGCGATTCCGATTCTATTATTAAATCTGTTTCTTGATCCACCCCCCTGATCGATTTCCAGCAGGTGAGGAATAAAATAATACAAATAATATAAATCATTGATGTCATGATCATATTAAAAACATCATTCACATTGACAACACCTAAGCAGATAAAAAAAATACGTAAAAATAAAAGAAATAAAACCGTTTAAAAAAATTTTTTGGGAGTTGCAAGCCTGGTAGCAGAATCAATTAGCTCGTAAGTCAAGGTCCCACTAAAAATTGTTTCGTTCAAATCCGGCCACTATTATTCATCAGTTCCTCACATAGATGAAAAGAAGATACACAACGTTGTTAATTGAGCCTCATCGGGCATTGGAAAAGTCGTCGACAAGAGTTTCATTGTCGGTGTCCATTGAAGGGACGTTTATCGAGTGTTGACGCCAGTCACGTGACCATCCAATTGCACTGCGGCGCCAGGGGCGGCTGTAGTCAGTGTGACGGCTGGAATGAGATCAGACTGAGCCCTGGGGGGACCAGGCGACACTGACAGCGATGTCGGCGGCTTGAGCGAGGATGTTGGATTGTGATCCATGAGACCGCCGCCGCCGCCGCCGCCGCCGCAACAACAGCTGAGCTGAGCCAAAAGCAGGCGGGAGACGCTGCGACGCCGCGCCGGTCCACAACTGGAGGGATGACCTGACCAGCTCATAGTGACAAGCGGGCCGGCCCCTAATTGGCAAAATGCTTCCAACCGAAGCGCTTCGGCCAACACATTCAGACAGCAAAGATTTCTTTGGCACCGATTAATGCAAAAGGCAACCATTTTTTTAGACACACGTCGACACGTCACGTTGGAAATATTTCTGAATGGGTTGTTTAGTACAGAGCTAAATTCATTAAAAAAAAACAACTAAATAATAATAATAGTCAACAACGACAAAAACAAATAAACAAGATAACTTTAAAAAAGATTTGATAGGTTGTCGGCTTCCGTAGGCTGACGGGCTCAAGCCCAGCAAAGCCTGTTGCTAATGGCGGCCCTCTTTATGGGTAATTCTTAAAACTCAAATAGAAAAATTTGGTATTTTTGGGTGAAAAGTGCAAACCAACAAAAACAAACGAACAAATTTCGTCTTCATCAGCGAGACTGGCCCAGTATTTCTTTGTTCTTGGAGCGATGGTAACGTACGCAGTATCACACGCCGCTATTTGTTGTCTTTTTTTTTTTGCCTTCAGCACAAGAAGTTACCACGAAAACACAGCAGGTGACGTCTGGAAAACCGACCGTACGTGAACGCATTTCGCCAATCATGAAAATCGTCCGCCAAATTTCCCGAGCAGCTCAAGCAGGAGCTTTCACGCTTGTGCATTCCTGCTAACCCAAAAACAGCATGAGCATGGAATCCTCCAGGAGAATAATGAATTCATAATTTATGCATGACACGTACTGTGGTGTAATACAAATTAATGATTTGCCAACCAACCTTGAAGTTGCTGGAAGGACTATTTCCTTTGCAAAGAGAGCCTCCGTGCTTTTAATATGCCAGAGCATTTGCGGCAGCGCAACACGCACATTTTTCAGCAGAATGCAAAAAGAGGAAATTATTAATAGATGAGTTTGTCTCTCTCCGGGTAATGCAATAAACTTATATGATAAAAGGTGGCGTGTCTTTAAACATATTGCGCTGCGCGTCCTGACAAGAGCGCTCGCGTCATCGATCACTTCTTTTGAAAGCAATTTATTCCCATTTTGTTTCACGGACGTCAAATGCAAGGACGCCCATCAGGTCGAAAAACAACGTTCGCCACTCATGCTGACTTGTGGGGCAAATCACTGGACAACCTTTTTGGAAGAATGTTGACCTTATGATTGGACGCCAAACCGGGCGAGGCACAAAATTCGGGGCGAAAGTTGTGTTTGGCGTGGCCCGCAAACGAGGGGCCGTCTTTCAAAGACGACGCATTTGCAGAGTAACGGAGACAGAACGATTGCAAGATGAGTGGCGACATGAACGGGCGTATCAATAAATAAACCTCTAATTGGGGGAAAAGAAGCCGCGCGCAGCAGCAGGAGCAGCAGGGAGAATCTCAATTTCTCTGCGGCTCACGTGGGCTTTGCCAACGGAAGTGGTTCGCCCGCGCGTCGCCGAGACGTCCCAGCGGCGAGCGTGCCCACTCGTGACTGTGCCGTGAACCCGACGCAGCCTCCCCTGCCTGCGCCGCCTCGCCTCGCCTCGCCTCGCCTCGCCTCGCCTCGCCTCCTCTGAGCAGCTTATCTGCACGCTGCCCTGAGTGTGCCGCTCTGTGACTTGGCCGTGATTGATAGTAGCCGGGGTCCTCCACTCCCTCGGTGAGAGGAAAATGGAGGAGGCAAAGTCGAGGGAGAAGGAGTGAGGGGAATGCAGAGCAGTCTGAAGAGCCAGAGCTCGGCAAAAAAAAAAAAAAGGATGCCAACGTGGACGTGCGGATATCACAAATGTGAGGTGTGCTGCGTTGCGAGCTACGTGGGTGCGAAGGCTGAGGGCGGAGGGCTTGAGCGGCGCTGACCGTTCCCCGGAGGCTAATAAAGACTGATGACAGTGATGCCGTGCCATCCGGCTCCACCGTTTCCACTGCCAAACCATTTATCCCGCTCGCCCCTCCCCGCTCTAATTCTGCTTTAATAAGCGCCACATCCATTCATCAGCGTATCGACGGCCATGACGGGTGCTGCGGCGCACTCTAACTCTCTGCCCTTTACTCGATTCCCAGCCGGGGTCATCGCGAGGTCACGTAGTCAATAATCACAACGCACCCCCGTCACCTTGGAGCGACGGCACGGCCTGCATATGGATGCGGCCACGCGCACGCGGCCGCTTTGTAGCGCGCAATCGCGTCGTTGCTCGGAAGCAAAACGACAAAACGCGACCATCGACTATTTTGAGTGCGGCAACGTCAACGACGCGTTTGGCGCGGCTCCGAGTTTCACGTTCCGTCGTAACTCGAGCGCATGACTTTGCTGCGGCGATTTGTTCTTTCGAGGAGAAGCTCGCTTCTCTTCTCGCTTTTCTTATGCAAAACGTGTCCTGCTGTCCTCCAACTCCAGAGCACTTTGCTGCCGAAGCGCCGTGACACATTCTTTCTTCATTTCAGCTTGACAGTGACATTTATGTTCATTTAGTCGGCAATTGTGAGGCATCTGGAGGGGCCGCCCTCCCCTACGTCCCCCCCCCCCTCTCTTTTTCTCTCCTGGCAATAATTATTAATGTAGATTTGCAAGCCACCGTGACTGAACCCCTGATGAAGCGAACACCAATTGCAGAATCAAAGTAGACGACGAGCTGGCTACAGTTCGAGCAAAACGGACGGAGGAAGGTGGCTCGCGACGACGTGCACTCAAATATTTGTCGAGCTGAGTGGACGTCATGAAAATAAACGCGAATAAGGCACGATCGTTATCATGGTTGTGTTGTTGCGAACGGGGCCAGGTGGCCGCCAAGTTTATGGCGGCCATTCGTTCAGAGTGGCAACGTTGAGGACACAATTGATGGAAGGCGACGAGGTGAAAAAAAAATAACAAAGATGTAAACAAGCGGCTTGGATTCTTCATAAAACATGAAATCAACCTCAATCCAAAATGAAAAGCTTCAAAGTGCCGTATCCAAACAAACGAGAAAAAAGGAAAAGAAGGACGGCAAACAAACAAGAAACTGACAACAGAACCAAACCGGGAAATGGAAATTTAATCGCCGGACGAGACCCAAGTGGCCGAAGGAGCCGATTGGACGACACGAGGGAGCGACTTGATGAGCGCACGTGAACGCAAAAAACCTCATGAGACGGACGTGGAGAAAAACTGAAATGGAATCAAAACGCAAACCGCAAAACGTGACAAAGGAACGACATTTGGCGACTTAAGCGGCCGACGACCGCGCGCTTCAAAACGCTCGAAGCACGCCATCGCTCACAATCCATCGGGGAGGGGGCGACCGCCACCGTTTTCTACGCCGCTTATCCTGTTCGGGGTGGCGGGCGCTGAAGTCGACCCCGGCCAAAGTGGGACTACCGGTGAGCAAACGTCGAAATCAACTTTTTCAAGTTGCCAGCCAATCAGAACGTCGGTTTGTCAATTTTGAACGTTGACGCGACAAATCTTTACACTGCTCTTTTTATTTGCCTTTTGGTTTCTCATCCTGGTTGGACTCTCGTTGGTCAGAGGTGGACAACTCCATCCTGGAAGTTATTTGGCGTGGGCCTGCTCCAACACAACTGATTCAAATCATCCGAATTGCGATTTCGCTTCTTGCACAGTTTGCCGATGAGCATTTCAATCAGGCAGATAGATGAAACATCCTCGAAAACCGGATGCCATTGCCCCCCCCCCCGACCCGACCCGACCCCGCTCGAGACTGCAGTCTGAAATGCCAGCATTCGTGCAGCCGAAGGGCGTATTAAACGTTATTACGGCACAGCATTTTTTGGAAATGTTGGCGTCGCTGCCGGGGGCAGAAAACGGCCCACACCAAACGTCTTGTCACTTTTTCAACGAGCGAGCTGCTTTTAAAAGGACCGAGTCAAAATGATCCACCGACAAGAAAAATAATCAATATTTATTTTGGCGCGGTCATGCAATGACATTTTTTAACTAATTAATTGCAAGGAAATTCCACAATTAATTGCGATTTATCACATTTTTCAGCTACAATTTTTTGTGAAACTTGGAAGAGATTTTTGCTCAAATCGTGGATGGGAATTGATGCAAAAATCAGCAAATCTGAAGTTTTGGGACATTATACTTCAAAAACTAGACTGTTCTCGTAGATTTCTTGGATTCGTGAATACGATCTAAGCGGGGGCAACTTGACCGGCGTTTCTCTCAGGAACAATTCTCAAAACGCAAACGATACATTTAGTTCTGCCCACAAGCAACACACTCCAGCAGTGTTGCTTTGCAGTGCTACCTTGAGCGGAACACAGTTTGGTCTTTTCCAGACGAGGCCGTGCATTCGTAGTCTTGCGTAAACAGTCGAGCACAAGTCTTGAGAAAAAAAAATTGAAATTCTTCCACAAAAACAAAATTATGTTCGAACGAGCAAATGGTCACAAAAATACGACAAAGTTGCAACTAGCTACAGGTTTCCCGACAAAGTGGAACTAAACACATGATGACGTGCGACACTCTAGCCCTCAGTGGTCAAACTCCAGGCCCGGGGGCCAGATTTGGCCCGCAACCTCAAGTTATGTGGCCCGCGAAGGGCAAATCAAGTGCATCAACTTTTTGTTTCCAGCACATTTTCTTCACTTTTAACAACATTGAGATTTGAGATGTTACCAATCGTCCCCTTTTAAAATAAATTGAAAAATTGGTGCACAAACAATTATTTACTGGCTTCTGACGTCAAAATTGGCTTGCCATCAATTTGTTGCGTGTATGTGATAACGTAAGGTCATCAAACATTTTTTTGGGTTCACAGTCATAACGGCGCTCGGAGGGGAACCCGATGTGGCCCGTCCACAAAAATGAGTTGAATCCTTCCACATTGTCAGGATCAATCACACACAAAATTTGGTCTTTCAACCTCGATCAAGCAGAATGTCAGCACAACGCAACTTCTGATATTCCCTTCCAAAGGTTGAACTGGAAAACCGCAAATGAACATTTATCACATGCATGTGGACCAACTGTATGCCTCCCCACTTCCACCCATGCTGTGCCCCCCCGCCCTCACCCTCGCGCCGAGCCAAGCAGTAGCGACCAGGGTTGCGCATGTTTGAGGGCTCTAATCTGTGGCGCAGGTCCCATCGGCAAGGATCATTGAGCTAATTAATAACGTGGCACCGAGAGGGATGGCGGTCATTAAGAAGCCGCGGCGGTGTGTGCAGACTTGCTGCGGTCTTCGGCACGCAACTTTCAAACCATGCGTGTGCGTGTGTGTGTGAGAGGGGGGGGGGGGGGTCACCGCAGGCACAGGGACTCACCCAGGCGTGCAACCCTCACAAAAGGACACACACACACTCACAGACACACACTTTAAAGAAGCTCGACGAAGACAAATGCACACACAGACACACTTTACGTGTTTTACGGGGGAAGGAAGGAGACACTTAAAATGTGTGGCGGGGGTCCACCAGAGTACGAGATCAATGAACGCAATGCGCTATGACATTGACGCGCACGGTATGAGCTACATTTGTTTTTTTTTAAATCACAAAAGTTATTGATGGCAATGAACTGTTCCACATTTGGGGTACCAACTGTCCATAGAAATGTCATTTTGCAATGTCAAGACTGCTCACAAGATTTGAACGGAGCCTCAGTTCACAAGCCTCTGACTAAAGCCACGCCCCTTACTTGGGAGTTCCTGAACGGGATTCTCAAATATGGCCATTCGTAACGACGTGATTTTGGAAGAGCAAAGTGGTGAGAAATAGAAGCAGAGAAGCAGCTTCGACAAATTAACATCGCTGGCAAACGCGAGCTAGCATTAGCACTGCAGACGAGCCCGGAACGACAATGACGCCTTGAGAGTCATGCCTTCCGTCGCTGATTGGTTGTTTCTCCTCAGGCGCGCTGGTTTCTTGAGAATCAAATTAAAGCCACAAGATGGCGCCAGAGAGGGCTGATTTTTGTTCTTTTTTCATGCCCTACTGACAGTTCTTACGAAAGAATTGCAATCGTCGCCTTTCAAGGGTGGCGCTACAAACACCAAGGGATTGACACAGAAGCACGTCTTCTTCTTGAGATGCAGGCCAGCAAGAAGGCAACCAAACGTCGATTGTTTGTTTGGCAACTCTGTCGGAGTTTGACCGCTTTAAACTGTCACGAGCCTGCTGAGAAGCGAAGCAGCTCCGAGTGGACCACCTCAAACCAGAACCGGCGGAAACACGACTTTTATTCAAAGAGGGCCGCGGACTGTGCAGCAGACTCCGGTTCGCGGCAATACGATTGGCGGCCTCGCGTACATCGACAATATTTCCCCGACACTGCCTAAGAGCACTTAGTCGCGTGAGGCAGCCCAATAGCTCACTTGCAGCTAATGAAAGGAAGCAACAGGAGCAATTAGCAGTGTAAACAAACAGCTCGCCGAGGCGCCTCTTTCCCGCTTCCCAACCCTCAACTGGCAGCCTGCAGTCGCAGGTAATTGGGCGAGCCGGGAGCCCCGACAAAATCAATGCCAAGGCAAACACAACGGCGGCACCATTACTCATAAGTCGGCGACGCGGCCCCGGGGACGCGAACGCGACCGGGCCTTGTCGCGGCTTCGACCCCGCGGAGCGTACACGGCGCACGACAAGCTTGCACCTCGGGCTAACATTTCACTTCCAAGCGTGCAGGACGGCGAGACAAAAAGTCGGCGTCCCTCGCAAATGCCGACGGCTGACAAGTCACTTTGACCGCCCGGCCGCCAGTCGGGGGCCTCGCAACTTTCCTCTCCCAGTCAAATGGATCTCCTCTTCATGCCATTTGTGCGTCTGCCAGCATACTCATGTCTCCCGCTCAGTCGCTAATTGGCCGGTATCGGCACGTAAACGGCCGCTCGCCAACGCGCCACGGCCAAGTACGTCTCCGAGCGCTCGCCGAGTGGAGCCGGCGGCCAAAGTAGGTCGGCTAATGCAGGAAGGGACGTCCGCTCGTCAAATTGTGCGGCGGCCACCGGGCTCCTGATGTCTGAGAGCTGCCAAAGAAAAAGTCCAGCTGCAGCACGACTTGTTGGCTCCACAACTTGGCTAATGGCATCGCGTAATTACACGGCAAATGGAGGGAAAATTGAAACGTTTACAAATTCCACGACCGCTCAAAATTGATGAATGGGCGCAGTCATCGATTGATTTCTCCTTAATAATGCAGCCGATTGTGTGCAATTGATTTTTGTCCAGCGTTTCTCAAAGAAATGAAAGCAAAAGCTCGTCAAGTCGCTTCCCGTCGCGAGGAAGACAACTTGATGAGCGCGATAAAAAGTTGAGCGAAGGCCGCAAGAATGTTTGCGTCCACCTCGGGGCCGTCGAATCTTGACGACAACGTCCAACATTTTAGCAAAAACCCAACCGGCCGCGGATCAGCTTTTTGGGTGAAAATGAGCATCGAGACGTTGTACAATAAAATACAACTTTATTGATTTAGCGCATTTGTACAAGATGAGCGATGCACAAACGCAACACTGTGAGAGCAAAGCGACAAGATTTGGTTCGCAATCAAGTGAAAGAACCGAAAGCCGAGTTACATAGACTGTTTCCGTTTTGGCTTCTTAAAAGCACAAATTTGCACTTTTCACGGGATGGCATCGTTCCATTTTCGCAACTCTGACCTGCTGAGAATTATTTTAGGCTTCCAAAATCGGCTAGATCTCATTCTCTTGAAATTCCGTAAAGGGGAGAGGTGTGCAGTCGACGCGGCGGAAAGACTCGATGGCGTCCATGCAGGAGTTTGCGTTCCTCGCGCAACAAACTTTTAGGAACTGCAAGATCTCCACTTGCGGATGATGTCAAGTTGAGTGAGCGGGTCTTCGAACACGGATCGGCCATCCGTGTTTGACAAATTCCTTCTTTTGATGGTTTTGCTCATCCGGTTCATTGCTTCTTATGAGCAGTTTTGAGAAGGAAAAAAAAAAAGCAACATCAACAAGCCACCCCAAGTTTTACATAATTAGGAAAAAAAAAAGATTTTTCAGGCAATCGGTTGGCATTCCTTCAAAATTAATGATTCAGCGATAAATCTAAACAACAAGCTGCAAATTGACCAATGAAAAATAATCCTGGAAGGAAATGCGAGCGATTGCATGAAACGCGTTCAAGATTTGTGTCATTCTGCATCAGCGCTTCTGAAGTGCCTTCGAGCAGGCGGGGAGACTTCTTGGTCATGATCTTTTTGGCTTCTTCTCATCGTGAGGAGCGTCTGATGGCCTCATTTTGCTTTTTGCACTCGCAAGGAACTCGTCTTCGGAGCCTCGATGAAACGGCTGCATGAAAATGCAACTTAAACTCACTCATATTTCACCGTTTGGAATTGAGAAAAGTACGGCAGCGATTTGTAAGCTCCGTCTGAGATTTCGAGCTTCGCTGAGTACGCGCCGCAAGCGGAAACGCTGCAAGACCGTCGGGTCGTCGCCAGCGGGAATATGCGAGCGCTTTACGAGGCCGGAAGGGTGCCCATGTCACGGCTGCGGGGCGGGGGACTGACCGGCAAAAAAGGGTCAAGTGCCCAGCTCTGGTGATTTCACGTACTCAGTTGTACGGAAACTGCTTGCGGAAATCGCGTCCACTCGCATGAGCGCCAGAGTTGAGAGACAAAAATACCCAAAAAGCAACTTGATCCGGAGCCTTTTTGATTTTACAGTTGAATAATAAAGACGAGCGAGTGAAAACATTTTGCAGTCCTGCACTTAAGGAGTGAGTTGGTGATGCTGGCGGGACGCGACAGGCAAGCGAGTGGAAAAGGAAACACCGGCGACAGCAACAAGTACCGGCGGCCAACGCTTTTCAACACATCTAACATGGCGCTTCAGATAAACACAAGAAAATATGGCGCAGTGGGAGCCCGTCGGTGGCCGACCATGTGCGGCAGGTCACATGACGAAAAATGACGGGAGCCAAAAAGATGACCTCTCGTACCGACAATGGCCCGAATTGTGGGCCGGGCCGAGAACCGAGGTACGGACGGGTTCGTCGTCTCGACGTGCCTCGCGATTGGCCGGCGACCATTTCAGGGTGTCCCCCGCCTCTCGCTCAGTTTGTACGCAAAATCGATCAACGTGGAAAGGATCGCTTCGGACCGCACGAGCCCAAATGTGTGTTTGGGTCCAATCAAGGAGGCTCGATTGAAGATCCCGGCACGGCAGCGACTTCATTTCCTATCACTCGTCCGTCAGAGCGCGTGAAGGGACCGCCGCGCACGTAATATCGTACGTCGGCAGAGCGGCTCGCATTCATCGGGCGCTCCTCGGCCTTGTCAATAAATAGTCTCCGGGCTGAGTCCGAAGGCTCGCACACACATAGCAAACTCATTTACTTTATCAGGCCGATAAAAGCCAGCGATAAGATAGCGGTCGTGCACTCAGCGAGAAGCGGCCTGCGCCGCCCGCGCCGTTCATCTGGCTGAGATCTACAAATAGCAAAGCTCATCCCTCACGTGCCAACCGCAACCTGATTTGATCTATCGGCTGGAAAGAACGCACGATATCGCGCACGATTGGCTGCGCTTATGAAAACCTTCATTTCAATGTGATTATCGCCTTTGAATATCTTTCGGCCACACGGCGAATATCTTTCGTCGTCCCGGCTGGCTTCCTCGCATGCTGGGGAACAGAAGTGAGGCCTTCCTCCGCTTATAAGCTTGACGACCTTTAATAGACCGAGAAGCACTGGCTACTTGAGTCGCTCTGACAACGCAGCAAGTCGCAGCAGCCTTGTGGCCTGTTTCATGCAAATAGCTCCACCTATTGCTCGAATGGGAGAACTGCAACGGTGTCATTCTCTCCAGCCGCACTCACATTTGGACTGAATGAAGCAACGCGAATGAGCAAAGGCAAGTCACGCACACGTGGAAAGATAATTGTGCATTTTTAAGCCACTTTATATAATAAAAAGGAAAATCATTCTCTTCAAACAACGACGTGCTTGCTCTCTCACACACACACACGACGCGCACGATAACTATTAGTCATCATCAGGCGGCCGACATGTTAGTGCGCAGTGTTGAAGTACCTCCAAAAGTATTCTACCCTATCACTACCCCGAAAAGTGATAAGAGCCTCTTGAAACACTTGAGATTAGCTTTCGGCCTGAAGTGTGCTGACATTGTCACCAAGCATGTAAGGCGGCGGAATGCAAGTCCACAAAAATGGACAGAAACACGCACACACACGCGCAAGCACGCGCACACGCGCACGGTGGCCGCCTGTGGTCTGATGCAGTAAAAATGACTGTACATGGATTCATCAGCAAGTATCATGAAAGCTGTCAAACATCAAAGGTTTCGTGATCACAGCTCATTTTTCAGAGAGACACAAATAGCCTCGTTCATCATATTTGTTTGAGCAACAAGAGACAGAGAACGGCAAGACAAGACGACGAGAGCGAGGGAGAAAAAGAGCCCAGCGCTGAGTGGAAAAGTCAAAAAAAGGCCAAAGCAAAGATAAGCTGACGATCAAGAACGGTGAGAGCCTCCAAGAACACGGAGGAGCAAAGCAGACGGCACATGTGAAAGAACACAAGTGAGGTGCAGAAAAATGGAGGGCTGAGTAATAAAGGAGAGTAAAGTCTCTCAAATGTGGGCGCTAATTAATAGCGAGCAGCGTCTGTTTGGACTTGGACACCACCTGGCGTGAACACCAAGCCCTTGGGCAGTCCTCAAAGGCTCGCGCACCTGCGTGCAAAAAAAAAAATAGTCACTACTCCTCCTCCATCACTACATCGGATTGGACACATCGCTCACTCTCACCTTGACTCGACCTCGAGCGCTTTTCACGTTGTCGCTCACGTTCACGTCACGGATGCCGCATTTGGACTTACTGGGGAACAAACGTTCATTTCTGACGACAACGACGACAAATAAAAGCGCCTGCAAAAGGGGACGCCTTTCGTGTGCATGCGGCTGATGTTTTGATACGTCCCCAGGCTCTTGTATTCCCCAAATTGCTCCAATAAATAACTCGTAGGTCTAATTATGCAGCAATTAATTGCAGCCCAAACGGGATTGTCATCAATCTCGCAAGTCCAAAAAGTCTTTTCCAGCGCAGTCTGCCAGCCCAAATAAGAACTTTGATTAGGTTCAACATGCACAAATGAGATTGTGTGTGTGCCGCTTTGTCTGTGTGTGTCGGTTCACAAGCATATTTCAGAAGCGAGCCAGCGAGCGAGCCAGCGAGCAAGCGAGCGCTCCATCCAAGCTGCTCTCTCCGCCATCTCGGCCAGTTGCTATGGCAGCAGCGGGGAAGGCTGCGTCTCCACGGTCAACGCAGGAAGTTGGCATCCCCCAGTAAGGCGACGCCCACCCTTCCTCTCCCTCTAACGACCCGCCCCCCGCCCCAACTAGGCTTCTGACCCGCCGATGAACCTGCCGGGGGTCGGAGGTCAATGGCTGAGAGCTGCCGAGTGACAGTGAGGGATGACGAGGGAGAGAATGAGAACGAGAGGAGTTACGCCACACAGATGGGGAGGAGAGATGAGAAAATGAAAAGATGAGGACAAATTTGATGACTATCAAGAGGTGTGTGTGGGGGGGGCGGCACAAAATGGCCGTCGTTTTGTCTGGAATTCGGAATATGTGTTTTGTCCTCCAACAGCAGTTGGCTGGCGGCTTTTTGCTGAGCTGAAACGCCAAAGAGTGAAGCGAAGGAGGGAAACGCTTGGACCCGTTCAAGAGTCAAAGTGTTGATGAGCAGAACAAAAAAAGAAATTTTGCCGCCCAAATGCATGCCAACATGTTGGAAAAGTTTGAAAGACAAATAAGAATACAAAGGCCCAAAAACTAAACGTAAGTAGATGGCAGGGAGAAAAATATGAGGAACAGGTTCTAATATTCCAAAAAAAAAAAAGAATTTACCAAATTTTATTTCCTCAAGCGGTTGCACAGAAGTGAATTATTTTTAAGTAGACTACGCGTCTACTTTTTGTCATCTTTGATTTGTGCAACCACTCAATAAAATTAAACAAATATGAATTCAACATGAATGCAACATTTCTTTCTGAGGAAAATGAGTTTGAAAAGTATGTCGCGGTTGTACGAATTGTGCAGCGTCAGGCTGTGAAAGGTCAAAAGAGTGACACGCGAGCACTACGTTGAAAATTCAAGTCGGAAAGCAGAAAACCCTTAAACAGAAGTGGCGAAAATATACTCGTACACGAAAAAAAAGGTGTGTTGAATTGACACAATTTTATTCCGTCAAGCGGTCGCACAAAATCACATTATCTGGATTCTTTTCTTTGCTGCTTAAAAAAATGTATCTGGAGCCAGAAAATTTGATTTCGCGCAAACACTTGACAAAATTAAATTGAGTAAATTCAATAAAAACCTTTTTTTCAGTGCAGCATGCTATCCGTAGTGAAAGCACAGAGCAGAAACGCTGCAACAACGAGAGCCCCTCCCTCGCGCAATCACTTTTTTGGTTTACGTGCAGAAAGCGTTGCTCGCCTTGACTGGCGAGATATTTGCGTGCCGTCACAAGGTTTGGTCCGGCCGAGGAGGAGGGGTCGACTGAAACGACCCTGACCTTTTTGCTTTGGAGAGGTCAGACGGTCTGAGCTTAGCTAAGACCGGAACTTGCTCACCTTGAAGACTTGCGTGCAGAAACATTGGACTCTGTTCAACCTGAGCGCTTCCAATGGACACAATTGACACCCAATAGCAGCACAGACCACTTAGCTCCTCTGCTAAATGAAAGTGAAGTTATATATATATATATATTTATATATATATATATGTGTGTGTGTGTGTGCACAACTAAATGTACTGTAGACATTTTGAGGACACAAAAGAGAAATGCCTGCAAAGTTTGGTTCGTATTCAAAGATCCAAGAAAGCTATTCGGACAGTCTTTGAATTAAAATACACTTCATATTATACATTAATTCCAAGAGATTATTCAACCAAATACCTGTTACAAGCTTCACAAAAAATAGTAGTTGAAAATGGGATTAATCTGAATTCATTACAGAATTTTGGCGATTAATTAGTTAAAAAAATGTAAGACACACGGAACTCTTTCTCTGGTGCGAGTGAAAGCAGGAAATCTCTTCCTGCCTGTCAACTTGAAAAGAAGCCCCTCAAGAGGAGCAGTCTGCTTTGACCTCCACTGAAGAAAACACTGCCCTCTGGAGGCCAATGCTTGCAACAACACACTCAACTCAACACAACAGCCACCCCCACGACACATCTGCATCTGCAACTCGGAAAGTCTTCCATCCTCGCTCACTCTTTGGGCATGAGGACAATTTGATCGTTATTGCAGCCTCGGCCAATCCGTCGGGACCGTCACCCGCGGAACCGAGAGCGGCCATCTTTCCTCGCACAAACACGCATGCCCACACTTTGCGCAGTCTCCGTCGCCGCTGCATTGTCTTTCTGGTGCGACGGCGCCAGATGTCGTGTCCTCTTTGTCACCCCGTTTGCTCATTTCGCTCCGCTCCGCTCGCTTCTCCCGCCCCGAGACTTGTCACGGCCCCTAACCGCATCAGCGCCACTGCTAGATTGGATCGACGTGATCTGTCCATCCATCAGCGGAGAGATGGCGAGCGAGAAGCCGAGCGAGGTGGCACTGTTTGCAAAGCGAGAGCGGCGAGGAAAGGCAGACAAATTGGAACGGAAGCGCCGAGCGGCCAACATTTGCATTTTCACGCGACAATGTTCAAATTGTTGCCATCTCAGCTTGAAAATCATTTCAGTTCGCCATCACCAGATGACTTTTCTGTTGCTGGAGCTGACGCCGACGCGCAGAGAATGCAGAGCACGTTTATACGCATTCGAACGGGAGTCGGTGGTGCGCAAAAGCGGTTGGCGAGCTTTTTTCAGTGATGTGAAATATTTTTTCAGCCAAGTAACCCTTAACCAGCGCAAAGCATTTTTCGGTTAAAAACAAAAAAAACAAAACAATAATAAGACTTCAAACATGGCATCAGTGTCTGATTTATTCAACTTTAAAACCTTTCAAACTTCATTTGTGTGAAGAGATCTGCAACTTGTGGGCGTAAACCCAAATAAAACAATCTTCAACATACAACAGAACTTTTTCTTCTTCTTTTGCACCTGTGCCTCCGTTTTTTTTTTTGTTTGCGTCTTCAACCGATGGACAGGAAACGAGACGGCATGTGACAAGTTGGGTCGAACCGTTCCAGTATTTAAAATAATTCAATTGAATTCATTGAATGAACTTCTAGTAAAGTCAATAATTATTTTGTTTTATTTAAAATTGCGCGTAGCCCCTGGAGTTCCTTCGAGTTCCCCCAGGGGTGCGCGTGCCACCATTTGAGAGTCACCCGTGTCCAAAATGTGTGCATTTTCCGTTGCCCTCCGCTGGGCTGAATGAGCCGGAACATGTTTGGCATGAAGGAGCCACGCAAAAGTCGTTTCAAGGCGCTCGGCCTGACACGTGCGGTCCTTCTCGTGCAACTCTTTTATTTCCAAACTAATAACATTTCACGTTTCACGTGAAATGTCTTGAAGACCTCAAATTGGGTCGAAAATAAAAAGTTGTTACTCGAGGGAAAAAAAACTTGAATTTGCTGCTATCGCTGAATTGTAACAAGAGCAATAAAATTACTTTCGAAACCGGTAAAACTTGAGTGGCATGAGCGCATTTTTCCTTTTTTTTTGGGTCGTCAGAGCAGGCAAAGCGACACAACGCCTCCTGTTGCTGGATCTACGTTTAAAATGTGAAAGGAGACAAAATGGTATCGCTATTTAGCACAAGGCCACTCTTCCGCAATTCAAGCAAAGGTTCACAAATTCTAAAAAAAACAAGAGCCTTGCATTTGAGCCAGCTAACCAGCTAACTAGCTAACGAGTTAGCTAGCTTGCTAACCTCCCAAAGAAGTCATTTTGGTGATGGATGAGTACTTTGCACTTGTCCTTTTTTTTTTTTTTTTTTTTAATCAACGGCTGACTTTCTTTTCATGTTCACAAATTGGAGCGGTGGAAAAAAAAAATTCCAAAATAGATTTTTTCGAGCTGTAATTACAAGACCGCAAGTTTTTGTGCTCACGACGATCAAACATTGAGAATGAAAACGAGAATGGGGTCCATGGTCACATGTCACATTTGCGTGCCGCAATGCAACAGGCGGCGCTAATATGCTACAAGTGTCTGCAAATGTTTTCCCAAACGCAAGAAAAGCACAAGTGAAACTGAAAGAGGAGAACAATTGAATTTTGTTTTTTTTTAGCATGACTACAATGTCGTGTGTTGCGACCACCATCACAAATTGGCTCGTTCGAGAGAAACGAGCATCCCGCTAATTACGACAACACTCATCTCTGTTGTTTTTCTTTTCCACATGGCAGCAAAAAAAAAAAATAATGTTGGGGAGTCAAGACGACGTCATTAACTTGACTTTCATCACACAAGTGTCGAACGACAATCACTCTTTCGGACGTTTAATCGGTGATGGCGGCCCAAGACTTTTGGAACGCCAACGAAAGTCGGGTCTCGTCTGAAAGTGGCAACGTTTGCTCACCGCTTTTGTCATGTTGAATGTTAAAGGAACAACATTCGGAAGGTGAAGTGTGAGCTCGCCCTCACGTTCCATCCGCTTATCTTGTTCTATTCATCGTTCCGCACCCGCGACTCTTCCCAAGCTTTGCCGCAGATTTCCAGGCTTTGGTCTCCATCTTGCACCGCCATCTTCCTTGCCTCGTGCTTTTCCCCTCACACACCTTTACCTTCGCCTATCTCTCCTTCCATTTGCACAAAGATGCCCCCTCACATGGCTCGCTCTTTTTCTCCGCGTCGCCTCTCCTCTCTTCCTGCGCACTGATGAATTGCCTTCCCCTCCCGGTGAACTCGACCGATAATCCTGGGGAAGCAGTAAAGGACCATCGATCAGCCCCGCAGACAGGCCCGCAAGTCACAGCGCAGGAACAACACGCTAACAACAAGCCAGTGCACTTGGCCCTCGCCACACACGTGCAAGCGCTCGTCGTCGTGTTTCGTACGCAGATGAGGATGCGTCACGTGCACGAGAGCTGGCGGGAGGTGGTCACGCCTTTCCATGACTGAGATATCTGAAGTCCGTATCGCAATCACGCCGTTTGCATTGTTTATGTTTAGCTTCTTGTGTCACCGCCATGCTCAGAATGCACGAAAGAGTCCCTCCCCCCCCACCTTCCCGTGCTCATCCTGCTTCCACACATGATGCTCGCCCTGATGATGTCATCCTCTCGGAATGTGTGCACGCACAAAATGTGCAAAACGCCGAGTGAGTGCGCTTGTCAGCGTGAGTGTGTGTGCGTGTAGCATTTGTATATGAATGCAACACACACAAGGAAGGGGGTCATAAATCATGGAGCAGACTCCAGGCCCATCCTGACAGAGAAGGCAAAAGAATGTTGCACATGAGCTTGGGCAACGCTTGATGGCGACCAAATTGATCAGTGGAATTGATTGGAGCAATTCATTTGAGCACGTGCTTTGATGTCTGCGAAGCCAAGCCGTCATTTCTTTGCAACAAGCAACCGAGGGCAGCTGCTTCATTTCATAATTTTCAGAGGAATACAACAAAGAACAAGCTAATGCTTTGGGTTTAGCGTCCTGATAAGGCGCCCGCTATTGCTTTGAGTAATGTTACGATCGCTCTGAAGTCCATTTGTCTTCATCCTGCGTTTTGCCACTTTAAGCGACTCAAGCACAAAACGACCAATGGTCATTATTTTATCCGCCTAAATATGACAAATGCACACTGCTTGTTTGAACGCCATTTGTTATGTGCCACATTACAAACGAGTGCCATGGTGTACAAGCTTGACCGTAAAAAAAATCATCGTTGCTCTACAAGTCAATCTCCACTTTGACAATCAACGAGCTGCTTTTCGGCGAACAGGCTCTCCGTTCATCTGCTCTCTCCATTTTTGGAAGTGGTTATGCGTTGTCCTTCAGTGCCTTCCTCTCTTCGGTCTTTGTTCCTAATGTCCTGGCAAGGCTGACTTCATTAAAGTCGCTGTGGCGCAAACACATTGAGGTGCTGCTTTTCATTTTTCCTCTTCTACACCAGAGCACCGCCACCTAAGCGGAAAATAGAGTCGGTCTCCTTCAGGCAGGAGGCCGTGCTCGCGTCGTGAGTGTGATGACACCTTGCGGCCAAAGCGGAGAACTGCAAGACGACCAGGAAACCAGCTCATGGGATGCGGGAATCGCTTCGACGCTTTAACCGACTGAACCGGTGGCTCTCAAAGTATTTCGTACACCGAGTAGCACTTATAAATACGTGGCTCGCCATTAAAATATACTTGCGTATCTCATCTAAAATACAACACATAAGAATGGGACACCTATGTAATGTAACAACGGCTCTCGTTCTGTTGTTATTTTCTCACTGGTTGTCCGGTCCCGCTGCAACTTCAATAAATAGCACCGTATAAACAGCAACAGAGAGAAGATAATTGAAAGCTTCCAGCCTAAAGGAGACACATAGAAGCAGCATTCTGCATGGCCTTGTAGCTGAGGAGCACACGTAAAAACATTCAAATGAAAACAAAACCAGATCAAGGTTCTGTTCCGTCCTGATATTTTGTTTGCGCCAGCTGGAATCATCGCTGTCATCTCCCAAAAGTTGGTGAAGCCATCAACATGACAACACCAAAGAGGGCAAGCCATTTTCAAACTTGAGGTCAAATTGCAAAAAAAAAAAAAAAACAAAGAAAGAAAATGTGAAAAGATGTGACATGGAGCAGATTTCTGATTACACAGGTCTTCATCATCAAATAAACTTTATGACCTCAATGTGAAGACAGTAGCACCATTCATTCATTTTGCCTCATATGCTTCAGTTTTTCTTTTACACGCAAGCAACGAGTTTCCCATAAGTAGTTGTTGATGTTCTTGTTGTTGTTGTTTTTTTCTAACATTTGTCGATGATTGAAGAGCACGAACAAACCACCGTTTACATGAAAAGCCTGAAAACTGAGAAAATGTCCACGTGCACACGTTCACCATTTTGTTCGTTATTGAACGGCAAGTTCTCGTCTACATTGCTTTAATATGCCTCTCAACTGTCAACCCCAAAAAGGCTTTTCTTGCACATTTGAATAAAATATCAAAATACCCCAAAAAATAGAGCATCGACGGATGCGATATCATTTATTATACAGCCTATAAAATCTTGCTTAATTTTATTTTTATTTTTTCCTGCAGACGGGTGATATTATGACAAGCCATGGTAACATAAGGCATAGTTTGAACATTAAGATTGCTCTTAAATAGAAGAAAATAAAAACTAGACTTAAGTCATGATTCATTTAAAATAATGCAAATTAGACGGAAATAAAAGTTTGTAAATAGCTTTGGTTGTAAAGTATGTCCTAAAACAACCTTTGAGACTCACAGCAGTAGACTGTTCAACTTGAATGTTCTCGACTTGTGATCAAGAGCAATTAGGCAAGCACATGCAGATATTTAAAAAAAAACAAAAAAAAAAACTCCGGCAACAAGTATGGAGGCCTCCAACAAGTAGGAGAGGGCGTTTCGGGCCCTAATTTTTCAAATACTTTCAGAGTGAATTCATGCGAGGGTGTGTGTGAAAACGCATGCTTGCGTGTGTGTGTGTGTGTGTGTTTCCTGTGAGTGAAGCGCCACGGCGACAGTGACAGATGGCAGGGGAATGTTCAATTGCAGGTTGTTGCGTCCTGCTGTCATTGGGCTCATCTGTCAAGGGCCAAGGCTACGCTGGCACCGGCTCGCCGACGGTGTCACGGCTCGGCTCGAGCCGGCGGCCAACACGGCCGCAACACAGTCGCTCTGCAGATTATAAATCATATATCCCAAAAATCACAATTTTTCCTTCTTTTCGATTAGCTCATTTCCATTTGTGTAGAAAAAAAATCTAGTTTGTACAGAACACACAATGACCTGAATTAAAATAAATACATCAATCAAATGAAAAAATCCCAATCAAAATGAGTGTCATTGCGACTGGTCTTCAAGCAATTCACATTTACGAAGAGCGAGCGTTAAAACAGCAACACAACGTTGTCATCTTGGTGCAATTGCGTGTGCTGCCTCAGCGTGAACACTGGGTGGCGCCCACGTCATGACGTACAGAAGAACAGTAAGAAGGCCGAAGAAGAAGCCTGACCTCACGCGCTTTCGACATGAGTGCAAAATGAAACCAGTTCAAAAAAGGAAAAGCAAGACCGATTGCTGTCAATACGACGTAACGAGCAAACATTTTGAAACTTGCGCTGTGTCCCGCACAAAATGATATGAAAGTTCCAAAGAAAAACGAGGGCGGCACCAGCACATTGACGTTCGCCACGAAACGCTTCTTTTTGGAAGGCTTGGCCAACAAAAGAGCAGAGAAGGATAATCTCACTTGAATACGTGAGCGTCTCCTTTGAACTTTCTTGCCGATCGTTTGCTGCAACGATTCCGATGAAGCCGGCAGCAACATCCTGTCACGGATCGGACCTTCCGCTCCCCCCTGAAAGTCGTCTCCGCTGACTTGCGCGTCGCGCCGTCCACCTTCGACTCGCGGCGCTAGCAACGCGCGAAGCTTCCCATGCATCCGCTCGACGTCAAAGGCCTGCAAGTGCGTTTGTTGTTCCACAAGAATAGAGACGAACAGGAAGGGAGATGAGAGGCCAGCCGCCATCCGTCCGTCAGCCACGCGACAGGTACGCAGCACCACCAAAAATACGACCGCTCCGTAAATCACCGCATCTCACTTGTCTGAGTAATTAGTCGGATCACGCCGAAGCATTTGGATGGCGCTCCATCATTTCACTTTTGATTTTCCCTCACTTTTTCTGCAAAAGCCTCACACTCCGAGAGCCAAATGTTCCTGAAAATCGTGCGCATAAAAGTGATTTAGGAGCCACTTAGGAAATCGATCATGCAACCCAATCGTTTAATGTTTAAAGAAGATTCTCCTGATTTGTGGATGTGGAGACAGAGTTCATATTCCACATTTAAAGATTAAAAAAAGAGGACGTCGTATTTTCTTAGCGGCCCTTTTGCAACGGAGCTGCATGGCTATTGCAGATACTTTATGACGGGCAATTTAGCTTCAGCTGCTATCGGAGCCATCTCAGGAATGGCCACGCTTACAATCAAGTGCAATAAACCAGAGTGGGAAGAAGAGAAAAGCAAAGGGGGGGGGGGGGGGGGGGGGGGAGACAACAAGATTGTCTGGACAAACCCCCCCCCCCCCACCCCCCTCTGGACAAAAGGCCAGAGGGCACGGAGGTGTTCTTTGTGGACGTACACAAACATCCAACAGTTGACATGATTATATTTTCATTTTTTGAAACGCACCAAGCGAGCGCCTAAGCGCACATTTTAGCTTGCGTGGTGCGTTCAAACATTTGCTCGAGCACACCAGCCGGGCTTTGTTGAGTCTGCGGAGCTCCAGGAAATCTCCTGAGACGGGGAGACGGGGGAGACTGATTTACACCCTTCCCCCTGAGACGGCTTTACGGCCTGGGAGCCAGCTGAGCAATGGAAGCAGCCAGAAAGCGCCAAAACAACGACAAGAAGAAGAAAAAGAGGCGGAGATGCAACCGAGCAAAGGATGGATGGATGACGTCCCAGAAGAAGGATGAAATACGGCGCCGATCGGGCAAAGGACGCTTGCCATATCGATGGAATGCAAGATGGTTGCTATTTGCTTGTTGCCCTTCACCTCCGCTCGCTCGCCCGCTCTCTCTCTCTCTCCTCGCTCTCAATTTATCCCGGCTGCTCCGACACAGAGCCGCACATAGACACACATGCACAAAAGAGAAGCTGTAAATCTGCCACTGGGTGCTGCTGGGATGGAGATACCAAAGACAGGCCAATGTTGTGTTTGGAGAGAATGCAGACGTACCTGCCCGCAGCGGCACATCATCCTCGGCGCTCCGTTTTCCACCCCCGTCCTTTTTATCCTGGTCAGCTCTCTGCACAATTGGCTCACGGTCTTAACCTCTTTCACCCGCAACGTCTCCACGTTGGTCCCCCGCCCACTTAGGAGGAACAAAAAGCCCCAGCCTGGCCCGGTGGGCGAGACGATGGCACCAAGAGAAGACGAGACGCACGTCAGCCTCACAACAAATATCGGCTCGTGCAACCGGCACAGCAGCACTTGCGGCGCTCAATCACGGCGCGAGAGCTCTTACGAGTGACACTCGATGTCCTACGATGGGCTCCGTTCGCAGACGGACACCGCGACACGATACGTCCGCCATACATGATAAAAGCAAACACAAAAGAAACAGGAAATGTCTCGCTTTCATTGTCCTCCAAATGCGTGCCGGCGATGACGGGTGGAGGCGTCGTAAAAAGCATCTTTGTTCGGCTGACACTGTCATAACTGGGGCGAGTGTTTCAAGCCATCTGTGTAAACGCCGATGGCCTCCAGACAAAGCGTTCACGTCAAGGCCTCGACGGCTGCGCAAAACCGCCTCAAAGACGGCCGCACGTAAACACACGCCAAGCAAACAGGCGCGGCCCGTATGAGCTGATTTACAACAAAGTCAACTCACTAAGCCGCACATCTCACTGCAACACCTAAACACCTGACAGCCCGCTCATAAATAAGGCGAGCCACGCACTCCCACATCATTTACACCGTGGCCATCTCCTATGCTAACATGGAACAGGTCCCCGAAACTTCAAAAGCCGAAAGAAAATGGCTTGGATTTTGTGATGTGGTGTGCAGATGACGGTCCGCTTGGCCTGCTGTCATGTTGGTCCGGAGTGGGTGTGTGTGTGTGTGTGTGTGTGTGCTTTGGCCGAGCGCGCATGAGGCTGAGCGTGGCCCAAGGCAATGCCTCACCTTGCCTCACCTCGCCATAGCCCAACCCAATCCAACCCAACCCAACCCAGCCCAACCCAGCTCAGATCAAGGCCCACAGCCAGTTCCACTTCTCTGTCTGCCATAAATCCTCCCGCCTTTGTCTGATCTCTCTTTCACTGGCTGAAACTTATCCTCTTCCATTAAGAGTGATGGATCAGCAGCTCTCAGGGCAGAAGACACTCTGAGGTTACAGGTCCTTGCTTTAAAAAAAAAAAAAAAAAAAGCGTGCAAATGGGACGGAAATGTACACAGCACAGGTGGTGGCGACATCCACATCAGCTCCAGCACATGAAAGGTAACAAGAGACTCGTCAAGGCACGATTGCTTTGAAATCATTTCAAATATGCGCTTGCGATCGTGTGAGTTGTGTTGTTGTCTTTTGTTTTATTCGAGCACAAACGGTTGACGTTACAGTAGTTTTGAGCGTGTTCTAACAGAACTAAACAGTGTTTGTGCTCCCCCTGGTGGCAGCTTTCTGCTATGGCGGCTACATGTGACATTCACACGGCTGAGATGTTTTCAACAACTTTGTATGTCCTCGAACATACATTCGTTTGGAAATGATAACCTATTACTACTGTAATTATATATGTCATAAAAGTTGACATAATTTATGCATATTGGAGGGCTCATAAATTATAGACTATGTTGTAGCATTGTGTCAACATAAAGGCAGACAAAATGCATACCAAGCGTGTTTTTTTTTTGTCTGTTATTGTTTTTAGTGAATGGAGTTTGCTGTAGGACGTTTACGTCCCACCGCAAAGTCGAGATAACACTTTGGCAAGAGATGTGACAAAACATTTTCGCATGTTACAACAGCCACCTCAAAGGAGCAAAATGCTGGTGTGGTTGAACTGCAGGGGGGCGTTTGCACATGCCACGCCAAAACATCGAACGTGTTCTGCTATGTGTAGAAAATTAGTTTCGGAAATAAAAAAAAATAAAAATCACATTTTTCTTAGAAGTTTATTTTAATTGCGATCAGACTTGATACATCCCACAGTGGGGACATTTACTGGTTGCCGCAGGGAAGACGTAAAAGCCACACAATATTGTGCAATGAAGCAGACGAGAGGAAAAAAAGTTGTTTACATATACATATTGATACACACATACATACATACATACATACACACACACACACACATACATAATACATCTCTAAAATATCCACATATATAATAGAATATAATATAGAAATATAATATATTTACATTACATACATATACATATATATATATATATATACACATATATACACATATATATATATATATATATACATACATACATACATACATACATACATACACACATATATATATATATATATATACACACATATATATGTGTGTGTGTGTGTGTGTGTGTGTGCATATATTAGGGCTGTCAAAATTAAAGCATTAACTCAGGTGATTAATCCAAAAAATTTTAACAAAGTTAAATATTTTAATTTAGTTAACTCAGTTTGATTTACTCCAAAAAAATTATTTGCATACTTTGTAAATATTGTGCCATATTAGCTTTAGGACATCTCAGAACAAAACATCGTGTTCAAGTTACCACTGTGGGCAGTTTTGAGAAATGTTTCGAAAATAAATGTCTGTAAAGATGTCTCCATTGAGATTGTATTCAAGAATCCAAGAAAGCTATTAGAACAGTCTTTGAATTAAATGTGCTTCATATTTGGTGATTTTGCATCAATTCCAAGATATTATTCAAGTAAATATCTGTTATAAGTTTCACAAAAAATAGTAGTTGAAAAATGCGATGAATCATGATTAATCATGGAATATTTTGTGATTAATTAGTTAAAAAAATGAATCACTTGACAGCACACGCACACCTTTGCATTGACCCGTCAGAGTGAACGTGGCAAACACAACCACGTTTGCATACAGCACATTACACAATGGAAACTATTTCGTAAGCATTTCGACAAAGAAAAAAAGATGAATCCATCTCAAATTCAGAAAGGCTCAACGTTCCATGCATGGATTGGGCTGAAGCTGCAGGTCAAGTGAGTGATGTTGCCCTCACGTGGTGAGAAAGGAGAATGACAGAGAGTGAGCGTCAAGTCCATCAGCCAGCTGAAAGATTCACTACTCGGGCTTTCATCTGCCTGCTTGTATAGCAGCCCATTTGTGTTTCAATGAATTGTGTCTTTGATTTAGACCCTCGGTGTGCGTGCGTGTGTGTGTGTGTGAGTGTGAGAGAGAGAGAGAGCGCGCATGCGCAACGCTCAGGCCAGCCAGTCCCAGGAATGTGCTGACCTGCTGCGCATGCGCGTTGCTGGACCGGACAGCAGAGGCACATAAAGCCCGCTAAATTGCACTAGGGCAATAAAATGGCAATAAAATGACAACAACAGTGCATTAATCCATCACCAGGGAGCGCTGAAGGTATTGTAAAGCGCTATGGATGGAAACAGGAACGATTTCTAAGCTTTAGGCGCCTGGCGACTGCAATGCTCGTTCACCCTGCCAGAGGGCAGTCAGGAGCAGGAACCAAGAAGAACAAATGAGTAGCAAGATGTCAAAAAATATCAATTCTACACAAAAACACAGGCAACTGTGCCAACGCTCTGGATGTGCTCCTTTATCTGTTATCACAAAATGTTTTGAACAAAACACAGTGTTTGGGGGGGGTAAGTCATCACTGTATTGCAACAAGCACAAATTCAAATGTCCTTTTCCCTTTTGTGGCTCACACAGACTGACCGCTTGATTCAGGAGCACCTGGATTGTCACGGGAGGCGGCACCAGAAGCAGCGGGTGACGGGAAACTGGTTGACCCAGTATGCGGGTACGTCGGGTCACACTGTCATTTCCTGTTTCTCTTCCCCTTCGCGCTCATTTTAGCGGCGTCCCAACGTGGGCCGCCTTCATCTGCTGCCCATGCCTTCCTGCCAGAATTGCTCCACCCCAATAAGAAACAGATGAGCCGCTCGCAATCCGTGTTGCCGCTCCTCATCATCAAGGAAACACATCTGACATACATTTCCGCGGAGTCGGCGTTTTCATTTAATGCTCTCAATTTGGAAGAACTACACTCGTGCTTTAAAAATTGCGCCAGCGGATTATTTTGGCCAGTTGACGACAACAACGACACGAAAAGCTCACTTGAGATTTCAGCAAAGGCCGCCCGGCTCACGGTTCCGGAACGAGCCGTTTATTTTGAGACTGCGCGACACCTCGGCCCTGACATCACAACACATAAGCAGACATTCCAGGTTGCCATTTTTTGGGGGGGGACGGTGGCGGTTGAAGCGCGTACACGGCCACTCTGCAGATAAAACCAAATCGCGTCATCTTCGACTCCTCTGCGCGTTCTAAACGGAACCAGGTGTGCACATGTTGCAGCGCAAAAGGTCAAAAGTGGAAATACATGACCTTGCGCTTTCTTCCTCAACCTGAAACGACTCCTTACGCGAGCCACGCAAAAAATGTGAAATGTAAAATGCACCGTAAAGAAATTGCAAGTGACCAAACAAAGACATGTCTCTCCATTCCTCCAAATTGATCGCGCTCATGAACAAGCGACAAAATGTTTGCTTGCTGTTCACGTCGGGGGCGGAGAGCGCGGCAAAGCTCAGACAAAGTCTTTGTTTCTCACAAGACAGCATGAAAAGCCGCCAAAGACAACCTTGTGCCATGTTCAGCACCGTTGCGCGGCCAAATCGAAAACTTTCCATGGAAGTGGACAAACGTTTTAAACGCTATGCTTCGAGTTTCATATCTGTGACCAATGCGTTAGCTTACTAACTTTTATTTTCCATCATCTAAACCAAGCCAATATGCAATGTTGTGCGTCTTTAGCAGTTGATCTACGCTGATAGAATCAAAAAAGATTTTTTTCTCCTCCAGCATTACACTTGTGGAAGCTAATGCTAACTTTAGCTCATCAACTTCATCATGCCGTTAGCCAAGTTACTGCCGCACGCATTGGAACTCCGCCCACCTGTTTTCCCGTTTGGTCACGTTACCTTGCACGGTCCAATCAAAACGCTGACACTGAAATGCTGCCCATTACAACACTTGATGACAATTCACCTGGGCTAGAGTTGTTGAAAGATTTGTGGATGCAAAGAGTCCGCTTTGACCACAAATGCTAGCCTGAACATTTTTTGCAAGTTTGCAGGAATTGAAGAAGCAAAATGATTTGCACATTTCGGTTCTAAGTTGAACTCCCTCCTCCAATTTAGCCAAGAGGAGCGCGTCATCGAAGAAAAGAGACTTTGTTTTCAAAGTTTCCCCGACATGTCGGCGACTGGCGTTTCTTTCCGTCCGGCGCTTGAAATGAACGAGTGAATGTTTGGACAGCAAGTGTTTGGATAAATGTCCACTTCTGTGCTCCAGAACCTGAGCGTCAAGCTCTGCATCATCCGCGCGCCCTCACAAGTGCGACACCGACGAGACATCCGACTACAACAAGATTCCGCCATGAATCATCGTCCGCCTCTATTTCACGGCGTTTTATTACAAACGTGTTTACTTCTAATCAGCGTAATGGACTCGACTGCGAGCGCTCAAATACGTCTTTAACCTATATTTATATATCCTTGAGCCCCCCGGTAACGACGAGGATGGCGCTTGTAATGTTGAAATATAAAACCTCTGCCAAGATTCTCTTTATGCTGCGCGGTCGGAGCAGCCGGGCCGTATTTTACGGGTCAGATTTGCTATGCAACGTGACTTTATCAAGGATTTGTCACGCTTTATAAGCCACTAAAATGTTTCAAGTGGAAATGTCTGTTGTGAGGCCTTGGAATCACTTATTAATATAGAATATCAAGTGGTGCCAGTAGAGAGTGAGCGGCTTTCACTGCTCTCTAAAGTAGGAAAGGGATGAAAAAACAACATCAAAAAATCCTGTTCACTCATGTGATGATGCAGTACGATTCAAAGATTGCGCGTGGAGACTTTGACAAGAAACAGATGTGCTTTTCCCCTCCTTTAAGGCGCTGGACTTTTTCCGCTCGGCATATTAGTCGAAGAGAAAATGTAAAGCGTAACATTAGAGAGCTTACGGCGCCGTGTGATGTTGAGGCGGGACAAAGTGGCGGTCGGCGGCGGGTCAAAGATTTGTCGGGGCTCAGGCGTGGCCGAAAGCCAGCCGCCGAACGTGTCGGCTCCGAATGCTAATGGATTAGCGCTCGCCACACATACGGCCGCACGGGGAAACTCGAGACGACTTTTAACGGCAAAGGCCGTCAATAAGTCTCCGTCATAAAGTCGGGGACACATGACGTCTGAGGCAGGCTTGACGCCGGGGAGGGATGGCGTGATGCCGAAAAAGGGAGCAGGTGCGCTCTGCGTTGGCCGACCTCGCGAGGTACGAGGAGAGTTTGATGGCGGCTGTGGCCTCGCACAGAACCTGTCGGGATATCATCCAAAGCAGGTCGACACCGCCGCAGGTTTCAACCTAGAACAGGATGAGCCCAATGTTTTGCTTCGAGCCCAACAGATCAGGGTTGTTTTCCTTCACGATGACGAAAAGATTGCGTTCACGCCGTTTTTTTTCTCCCATGACGATAACAAGACGATGTCGAGCTAAAGGCGGCTCTTTGATGAAAAATTTTCGGTGACGAGAAGAGACGGGATGAAATTGTTGTTCAAAATTGATCACTTGTGCCAATAATCCAGCGCTTGTCAATCATTTTCTGTTACGCCCCCCCAGCAAGAAGACCCGCAAAGCTCTTTGCAATGTTGTCCAAAATTGGAATACAGACGGCAGTGGAAGGGTGCCCAACAGCTCAGGTTATTTTTTGCCAATGGAAATCCAAATAATTGCATTCCTTTAGTCGTCCTGCGGTGGCAACAAGACTTTTATCGTGTGTGCTTTAAACGCAGACCCCGCTGATTTAACATTTGCCACCCCCAAGCGGAGGCCATTGTTTTGCATCATTTTTACTCCTAATTGCGACGAGTGAGGATGTTGAGCTTGTCTAATGGGCATTTGCGAAGGCAGTCGCAGTCGTCAGACACGGTGCGGCAACAGCCTGAATCACAAGGTGTCATTTGGCAGCAGGGGACAATGAGCTAATCTCGCGGGAGACCACGTGGCCGCAATTTAAAAGCCATCAAGATGCCTTTTGCGTTTTATCGGACTGCCGCTCGAGCTGAGCAGTAAATAAGAGTTCCGTTTGGACGGCGCGATTGTCGTGCATATGTGGGGCTCGTTTCGAGGATTCACAGCACATTTCAGCCATTTTGACAGTAAGCCTCCGGATCCTTTTGCTGCTGCCCTGCCAGTAATTAGGTACAATTATGCTAGTGGATGATTTCTCGACATGTATTGAAGAGTCGATTTTGCAACCGTCATGAGCGGAAACCGCCTGGCTTGAACAGAAAGAAAAACCGGCGAGCATACACGAATGATGGCGCTGGAATTTGCAATCCAATTATCTCCTACTGAATAAAACACTGCCGCCATTTGCCGTGGCTGTGCGGCGGCTGGAGTGGACTTACTTAATACTCTCACTCTATTTTTTTTTCTCTCTCTCTCTCTATTTCTGCAAATGAATTTATGGTCTAATTACTGGACAAGCTTCCAGATATGAAGGAACACAAATCAGCGCTCCTTACCGGTTGGCAGAAAAATGGCACAGGATAATTGAAAATCTAGAAGTGGATCAATATTTAGAAGCCCAAGGTTACATGAAGTTAGACATTACAATTAAGATGGAAATATGATGCATTACATCTGCAGGAAAATTGGTGGCACTCATTTCATGTAGTGGCTGAAGATGCCCTGGAAGAACCACGGCAAAAAAAACAAATACAGTCGAAACTTTGAAATGCATATTTCAAACACATGGCGCACACAGATAGCGCGCTTGTAAAATATGTGCCGTTTCCGTCTCACATGAGCACCGTCAGCCACATCGGCACGCTCAAACGCATGCGAAGGTCTGCTGGTCTCCTGACTGGGTTCCAAAAAGCCGCCTCACAAGGCCCATTCCGCCCGTCTCGAGCATTTACCTCTGGCCTGTTAAAAATGATATCAGCTCATAGAGGGCAAGCATTAGAATTTGCATTTTATTGGAAGTGGCGAGATTTAGAGCGGAGGATATATCAGCTCTGAGCAGGCAGAATTAGTTAACAATGCATTACCTGCCTTTTATGGCAGCCATAACTCTTTTCCCCTGGTGGAGAGACGAGATGAGGGAGTGGGGGTGGTGTTGCAGTGCGCCGGGGGTGCTGAAGGGGGAACAGAGCCAGCGGTGGGTTGGAGCAGGGGGAGGGGGGGGGGCATCTGCAATGAACCGGCTTTGTCTCGGCTGCTTTAGCGCACATTAAATGTGATAGCCACCCAAATTAGAGCATCACGTGGCGATGGCCTCCGCACAGATCCGTGCGCCAGGCATCGCCGAGCACAACAAGGGAGGTAATGGACGCACACAGCTGGGCCTGCATAATCACAGCATTACACAAGACACTTCATACGGTGACCGGCTTAGAGAGCGTGAAGAACCCACCACTGGTTGCCCCTTTCAAAACACAAAAAAACTGCAGTGTGTCGCTTTTTTTTTTGCAGGACCCTCTTGAACAGGCTGCTTAACACTGATTAGGCCCTCTGCAGCAATCGCTGTTCTCGCCACAGCTGCACAGTAGCTCCCCCAGCCCTCATTGGGTGTGTGATGTGCTGCGAGGGGAACCTCCTCTGCCGCCGGCAAAGCCCTGTGGAACTCATTTGCGCTGCAAGTAGGGAGTGTGTTTGAAGTGCAGAGGCGGCTGTGAAATGGAATAGAAGACAAGAAGCATGTGTGCGCGTGTCACTCGTCATGATGCACAGCACAACACAAGGAGATTGTTGATGAGGATGTCCGCATGCTTGAAGGAGATTGACGGACGACTACGCAAGACTGACCTCTAACGGCGTTCAAGAGCATTGCAAGAATTGCAGAGAATCTCTTTTACACTCAGCGGCCACATCACGAAGCGCTCCTGCAATATCTCATCATCACAAATGGCGATGACAAGTAGTGCTACTTTTTATTTGAGGCTTTTATAGAAAAATGAGGCCATGATTTAACAGCATGCGCCCTACGCTTGTCGTCTGTGTGTGTTCAACTAAAATGCATGCTTGGTACTCAAAGGAGGAGGGCGAAACAACAAAGATATTGGACCGCTGAAGATAAATGACCAGTATCCATTATCGATAGATACTATCTATCTATATCGAGATATATTTAGACACATACATTAATACATACACATAAACACACGTATACATATATATATATATATATATATATATATATATATAAATGCAGGTTCTTTGGATTCTACGTTAGAATGACTATGAAAACGTTCTCCTTCATCAATGTGCCATGTGAAGCCAAACGGAGCATCGGCTTCTGTGCCATACGTGACCTTTTCCTCATTTTGACATGTAGGACATAAAGCCATGATTGCATGTGCATGGCCACTACATGTGCTGTTTCCACGCATGAACAGTGTAACGGTGCCCCCCCCCTCCTCCCTCCTCCCCCCTCCCCAGAGTGCCATTGTGGTTTCCCAACCTAACCTGCCAGCCAGGGTTGGTCAGCACCGTTCACAGCGCCATAAAACAGCCTGCTGCTTCTTCCCTTTGCCCACTTTCATAGTCCTCGGGCCTGCAAATTTACTAGTGACCTTTGCATTACAGTTCCAGCATAAGAGCTTTTTTTGCTTGGGAAATTCCATCACTTTAGATGTCGCTGAGCAGTTCCTTGTATGCATGTGTGAGGCCTAAAGAGTCTGTGAAGGGCAGTAAGAGAAAGCCGCACAGGCTGTTGAGAGACTGGCGGCTGCAGTTTATTTTTTTATAAACACAAAGCATCAACAAGTCCCCATGGACATTCAATTTCTAATAGCACCCATTTGAATTTGAGTCAGGTTGGGCTGTACTTAGGAGAAAGCGAACTGACAATTGTACAGACAACTATTAAGCCACTGCGCTGGATCGAGATTGACAAAGCTGTCAAAGTGATGAGAATCGAATGAACGACGAGTCGAAGAATAACCTCTTAGTGGGACAAGCAAGCGTGCGGGCACAACTTAAAGGCTTCATTGACGTTAACACTGAAATAAAAGGTTTGCAAGGAAAAATAACATCGGTTCTAAAAGACTGGAATGATTTTAGGTTATTTTTTGTGATTAGATTTACAACAAATGGGCCCCCTTTTGGAGCTCGGCTTGTATATTTTCCGGTTTCATCGGCTCCGTCACAGCAGGGAGGCAAGCAAGGTAATCTCCCTCAAATTGTCAGTTGAGTTATCTAAAACGGTGATCGATCGCCACCAAAATGCAAATGCACATGACTACTCTTGTCCACTCCAACACAATTGTTTGGATTTATTGACATCAAACATGAGCTCATGTGATCACCTCCACAAAATCCAAATGACAGCGCCGATCGATTCTCCGCTTGCACGGGTTGATGCAAACAAGAGCAAAAGTGTGCACACAAATCCCGACTGGTTATATTTCAAACATTTAGCTGAGCTAAATTCCGTCAACTCAAAGGAGGCATACGCCGGCTGACAGCTGGCACCAGACAAGCATGAATCTTTATCCTCCTCTTTCCCTCCCCGGCTAACAGTAGGATAACGGCACGGCTAATAGCAGCGATTAGCAGCAGGCCGTAAAACCAAAAGGTGTTAGCACAACAAACTTAGCTTCTTACCTACGACTTGATTCGGGGGATGCCTGGCTGTTGCCACTCGTCCACCACCGCTTGCATCCAATGCATGAAGCTGTCAGGGTCACGGGGCGAGTCGGTGTCCATTTCGGATAAACTCCTCATCGATGAATCCTGGAGGTGGTCTTCTTGAACGGTGCGCATCGCGGAGCCACGTGTGCTTTTAGTCGGGGCGCTTTGGGAGGTCAATGTTCAACAAACAAAAAGTTCCAGTGAGGAGGCCGACTCCACAGCAGAGTGTGGCCGCATTGGAACGCTCGAGTGAGTGGCGTATGGGTAACCCGGAGCTGGCACGTTCCAAAGAATAAAACGGCGCGTTGTAGTTATATCGCCTAACGTTGAAAAAGCCAATCTTCATCCAAATAAATGTGCATGTCAATGCATTCCCACTTCAATCTCTGCAAATATCCCGACTGGTGATTTTATGATGTGCGTTGTCACCGTGATCAGCAAAGAAGCAGCGTGCTTAAGTACCCTTTATACTCCGTGTCAGGACGGTTGACACGTGACTCAACGCGTTGTGCTGCGCAACAAGTCTGCAAAATAGCAGCGCACACGTTTGAAAATATCTCAACGCGCGATTCTCTATCCTGATTGGTCAGTTGTGTCACATGGTTCAATGACGACATCATGTTTCCCGGCAAATTCCGTTTCGAACCCCCCAAAAAGTTTGGACCAAATAGATGAGCGACTGTGCGAGGTGGTGCGCAAATATCTGCATCTCTATGTTGCAAGCTCCAGCCTTTTTAAAGATGACCAAATGGCAGCCAACTCCTGGAGTGACATTTCTGCAGCCGTAGGCTTGGAATTGTTGGAGTGCCAGCAAAGCTGGAGGGTTTTCAGGGACAAATTGAAAAAAAGAAAGTGGAGACGCCGGCGGGCGGAAGATTCCTGCATTGTATTATTTTGTGCCCTGGCTGTCTCCCCATATCCGGCATCGGGAGTCTAAGTGAAACATTTTCAAAAAACGCGTGTGAGTGCGCAAATGACGCGTGACGTATGCACGGACATCGGACGCGGAAGTAGAAACAGCATAAGCGATGTAACGCTGCTCACGTCCTCGTTTTTTCTTTCGTCCATAAATCAGACACGGAAAGGTTAATCCTTTTGATATGTTGAAGTTGTCATAGGTCGAGATGTCCATATGAATTTTGGTGCCGATTGGTCACCGTTTCTGGACGTTATTAAAAAGAAAGAAAGTACAATGATTTCCAATGGAGACTTGCGAATCGGTCCCTCTAATGACACTGCAGTACCTTGAGGAAAACGCAAGGGGGCGCGTGCATATTGCTCATTAAAAGTAGGCGTTTTTCCAAGTCGACACTTATTTCCTAATTTCTCCTAAATTAATCGATAAAACAGAAAATGACTAATTTCAATTTCTTGATCAAAATATTAATCATTTTTGAGAAAATGGGCCATTTAGAGTTTGTACTCCTTTAAGCCAGAAAGCAATGGAGGGTAAACGAATGCTTTATTTTGTTCAACAGTGACACCTGCTGGTGATACAGGCTGGTACAAGACGTTTCCTCCCATAAAAAACATTTTAATTACTGTGCTAAACTTTCTCTTTTTTCCCCCAAAAACATGTTCCATTAAATGTATTAACTCTCAATTTGACATGTTTTTTGGAAAACTTGTGTCAAACTGTTCAACCAGTTTGAGCTTTTAAATGCTACGAATATATTTAAATCCTTCGTCCCCCAGTGCCATGAGTATTAACTCTGCAAAGGGGACACGGACGACAACCATGACTTGAACTGCTCTAAATTAAATGGTCAGTGTTTTCTTTCTATAAGCATTTTATTTTATTTCTTCTCATTTTAATGTTTTTTTTTTAAAGAATTATTGTTACTGTGCATGGTGAGCTAAAGACAAATTTCCAACCCAGTGGACAAAGATTTCTTACTTGCTTGCACTGTGCAATCGGAAAGTCAAAAGCCTCCAGCAGAATGTACTTCAAGAATGTTTGATATGAATTTAAAAACAATAAAATAATAAGCCAACAGCAAATTCAACATCGAAACAATTTATTCAAGTATGTTTCCATACTTTGTTGTAACATCACAAAAGAAACAACTCACTTTTTGTTTAAAAAGTCGGCAATGTTTAAAAAAAAATTATGTAAAAAGACTCACACCATAACTATTGAAGGCTTTGTTGCTAAGTAAAATAAAGCTCAGTAAAAACATATTTGGCCCTAAAAACTATTTTAGAACACATGACACCCACTTAAAATTGTCACCCATCTTGGAAAACAGTTTTTTTTTTTTAATCTGTAAAGATAAAATGATAGGAAGCACTGAAGAATGTTTGCCAATCAAATGCGTCCCTTGAAGCCAGGATACACCAGATCAGATAACATTCAAAAGCTTCTCGTAGAAACGACTAATTATCCACTCATTAACGTTGACATGATCTCATTACGAATATTTCAAAAATGAAAACTGCAGGCTTGCCATCAGCAATGGCAGGAGTCAAGAAACGAAGCAGTTGGACATTTTTGGCCAAAGATGGCACACCACAATCGGAGGTGAGAGAGGCCGCAGCTTCTCATTTGAATAGAATGGTGTGTGTGTGTGCGCGTGTGTGTGTGTGTGTGTGTGGGGGGGGGTGTGCCTGCGTGTGTGCGAGAGCTACCCGGTGCGGTGACAAAAAGATTGGTCTAAAGAGGGCTGCCGGTCTGTGTCCACTGTATTAGCGTCTTTGTTGGACAATGTACGTCGAGTATGGGATGCAGTTAGGGGGGTAAAAATGTCTGTCTGACTCAAGGTTGTCCGTGTCGCAGAGAGGTTTTCCTTTCCCGTGGAGGTGAGCCACTCACGCACTGACTGCGTCCTTCTCCTTTTTGTCACCATCTTCGTGCCAGGTGAGGCGCTCCTCGTAGAAGGCGATGACGATCTGCGGGCACTTGAGATTGGCGTCCTTGGCCAGCACAAGATCGGCCTCATCTGAATCTTTCCTGTTGCAGACAAAAACATTTGTCTCAACGCCTCAGACATGCGAGAAGCAAAAAAAAAAAAAACAGGCGTGCGAGTGGTTGTTGGTCTTCATGTGCAATGCGATTGGCTGCCGACCAGTCCAGAGTGAAGCTCAGCTCTCATCTGGCCGTCTGGCACAGGGAACTTTTGGTTAGTGTGCCTTCTTCCACTGAATTGTCACGACCACTCGGTCCAGGTCACGACCTCTCCAGCTAACTTAGCTTAGCCTAGCCTAGCTTGCTGCAGACGTTTGAGTGCTGAGCAGCAATGATTTGGAGGGTACGGTGACGTGATTATTGTGAGAAATGTAAAGAAAAAAAAATGAAGAGCAGGCGAGCGTTTCAGTCACAGTTGCATCTTTTGTTGTACGGTCATGAATGGGCTTAAATGCGTTGTTGGTGGTGAACGTCATGTTCTGTTTTTGACGCGCAATGCGATTTCTGAGTGGTCGTGTTTGTGATTTATAATAAAAACAACTAATGTATGATGTCGTATCTTTCAGAGAAGTTACAGTATTTTTTTTTCTCCCGTCCACAGCAGGCCATGGAGGTCAACCAAGCAGTCGTGAGGAGCGAGAGCAGGTGAAAAAAAATTTGATCAAAATGTTTTCTTTTAAGTGACAATAATATACACTGTAACAGCAACCTTTGCAAACTTAAGTGTTACTTGTACATGCGTAGTCACCATTGTAAAAAAAAATAATAATAATCCAGCCGTTCCATTATGTGATTCACTTATCCTCACGAAGGTCAGGTTTTACTGAAAAAATTAAATAAAAAACTGGGCAGTGTGTACAGGGGGAACTCAAAAAAGAAAGAAAAATTCCCAAAAGAAGTTTGTAACAAATGTCGCTACCCGGAGTCGTTTAAGGTAGCAATATTTGAGTCACTCGCCACCGCTCGAGTTTACCAATGGTGTGAAAATGCTTTTGCACAGAAACAAAAGGAAAAGGCTAACTAGTTTGGAGATCTATAAAGACATACCGTGGGTTGAAATAGAGCAAGCGCATGAATAAGATGGATTTCAAAAAGCTTTGCTGAGATGAGCGTGCAAACGTCAAACGTACCACTTCATTAGGAACATCAAATCACCACACGAGTCTGTTGCTCCAATGATTTTTTCGGGTTCAAGGCCCTTCTCGAAGCCACGGGCCACTAGAATTTCATCCTGGAAGACAAAGCAATCCAAATCCTGAACATGGAAAATGAAAATTTTCTTTTTAGCTAGTTAAATAGGGAGAAACATTTTCCCATCATATTAAGAATGAACAATCAGAACCAGTGCCGAATGTGACAATTGTAATGATGCAGTTATTACCTCCTTTTTCTTTTTAGGTTTGCTCGCACCCTCATCGTCATCATCATCGTCGTCTGAACTCCTCTTCTTTGAGCTGCCGGAATCTTTCACACGTCCCGAGGGGGCTGTGCTGGGCTTGCTGGCTGCACTACTTGGAGTCGAGCTCCCACTTTTTTTGTAAGTCTTCATAAACTCAGAAATGAGCTCTGGGCAGTCCAGGTTCTTCTCTGGTTCCCAAGTGTTGTGCTTGCTGAGGGATAGGAGGGAAAAAAATAAGACAAGGTGAGTCAGGGCCAATAAACACATCAATCAAAAACAACAACATGTATTACAGAGGGACCCCAGAAAAGCACGTCACACAGAGCGACGAAGGCTTGCAAAGCGAATGTGCTTGCGTCTGTTTACGACCTTGAATAAACCATGACGACAAATCAATATTCACTACGTTCACAAGCCTTTGCTGCTCAGTGTGATATGGTCTTAATGTTCGGGGGAAAAACATTCAAACACTTAATTCAAGCAAAAATGTCTCAAGGCATCTTGTTGACCCAAAGCTATGCGAGGGAGGAGATATTGGGAAATTGTGTTTGTTTTATTAACCTAAATGCGCAGGTATGATGCGACATATGTAAAGGTATTTTATGGATCCTAGTTGCACAAATAGTGTGACCACCCGAATACACAGTAGTAATTCAAGCATCTATGCCCCCAAAAAGACCTCTTGAGTTGTTTCTTCCTCAATTTACACTTGACTTAGGTCTTGGCTATGTTAACAATAAGCACATCATAAACTAGATGAGAGGTGCAGTGATTAAATTAACAGCAAATGGATTATCAAGTTAATCGATACTTATTTAGGAGAATCGATTATTCGCTTAGCGAACTTGTTTAATTGAAAATTCTTCAAGTCCGTGGAATTTTTGCATCAGCAGTAAATCTTTTTCCGTAGTCCCCATAAATGCAAACTAATTTCTGTGTGTGTGAGAGATCTAACTAGTAACTGAATCATCATCATTTGTGTGCATATTCTACACTGTCCATTTAGTAGGAGCGTCATTTTTTAAGATCAGAAAAATCAGATTCATTAATTAATCGACAGATTAAGCAATTAATGAAGTCATCATTGGTAACAGCCCTAAAGAGGGTCTTTCCTCTTACACTGCCTCTCCAGCTCAGTCCTGTTGTTGTCCATGTGTGTGTTGGTTGAAGAGGAAACAATAACTTACTCTGAATATCCCTTCCACTTGAGAAAGAACTCGACCCTTCCTTTCGTCACCCTCCGGTCCAGCACCTTCTCCACAACATACTCTTCTTCGTCCGATGATGACGAGTCGTCTTCCCGAGACTTTTTGCCCATTGCGAAGGTGGTTAGTTGAGAGCCTTGGACGACGTTCACTTCCTGAAAACGAAAATTACATTTTAAAGACCACGAGTGACGTCTAAACAAAAAGGGCCCCGGTGCTGTTCGCGTTTCCACAAAGAACATGCATTTCTTGATGCCACAGCGAGGATGTCGATTGGTAACACCAGCAAACAATAATATACAATGGTATGGAAAAAAACTAGTAGTATCAAAATGAACCAGGTGAAAAAAAACATGCCCTACAAATAGCACCAAGTTGGGAAAAAAATAGGCTAACTGTGCTCTGGTGTAGCACTGCGACAACTAACAATTACGTGCATTTGTTTTATCGGGATAAAACAACAACCTGAGCATTGGGCAAAACGACATCACTTTGTCCATTACTTGAAGCAAAAGTAGCAATCGCCTGCATTGGGGTCACCAAGACGTAAAATAAAAATGCTACCATGCTAATCCCACTAGCTAGCTAGCTAGCTAGCTACCTAATCAATGGGCTCAGCAAGGCAATCGTGCTAACGGAGGCAGCCTGCTTGCTAGCGCTTAGCTAACAAATGAAGCGCCACATCAACGCTGCGTTGCTTGCTGCCACGCCGCTTCGGCGTTTGCTTACCTCGTGAACGCGACAAGCATCCGTTTGAAGCGATTGCAAGATGAGGGAAACGCTTGCTTTGTGGACGCTAACTTAGCATGTAGCCAAGAGCACAAAAAGGTACTGTGCGCTTGCTTGCCTGCCACAGTGCGTGAAAAGCGCGCCTTAAAGCTCACAATGAACGTCTCCGCCCCTCGGACAGCTTCTGACCCATATTCGCCGGCAGCTTAGACTTCGTCCCTTCAAACCCAGTGCATGAGTTTTGCTGCATATTTATTATCGATGTCAGTCGAAGATTTATGATTAATGCATCATTTAAAAAAATAAGCACATTGGATATTACAGTGCTTATGGTAGATTCTGAACAGCGATGCGTACATCCCCACCCCATTCCAAATGTCTCAAATGAATAACGTCCAGTGCATCGCAAATTAAATACATTTGACTCAGTGGATTGAAGAAAATGTACAGATACGTGCACTTGTGTGGTTTGTGGCAAAAAAAAGAAACATTACATTTTACAAAACTGATACTAAATGTTATTGAGGAACCGCATATTTGGATTGTCTGGGGGGCAAAACCACGCCTACCTCATTTGCGATTGGATTTTATTGATGATTGACAGGGTTTTTCCCAATGAAAACTCTTTTGTGAGTGACGTGAGTACGCAGCGGGAAGCACTGACCAATCGCTTAGTCAAAGAGGTGGATCTGTTACTATTTATTGTACTGTTGAGAGGCAGTCTTTGCTTGCCTGACGCAGTTCACCTTCTTCGTCAAATTTAAGCGTGTCGTCCAAAGTTGGTCTGCAAGCAAAATGTCGAAAGATGTGAGTACTTCTTTCGTTGATGTTACAGGCAATGCTAGAACAGACCTGTTGACGATCTTTAGTTTTGTGCGTGTTGACTCTTATTAAATGAGCGACACACACCGCAGCGCCGCCATTTTATAAGAACCCGAGCCTCGTGGTTTATTGTTCGTTAGATTTAGAAAATAATGTAATTGGCGATGTTCGTAAACTGTTTTTGCATGTCGTAACTACTTCAAAACGCCGTTGTTACACCGTCTAATATTTATTCAGCGGTTTCGACACCAACTATTCATCACGGATACATTAGCTGACTGCTACCGTGTTGTGGCGTAATGGCGGCGATGTCGCCCTCCCCCACCCAGCGGAGGACTGCAACCGGGAACCGTCGCTGTTTATTCCGACATGTTCAAATAAAACCGCGCAGATGCTCAATGCTGCATCTTTTAGATCGCTGTGGCCATGCAGCATGTTGACTCCACTGGCTTTTGCTGTCTCCTGTTGTGTAGATTCCACGTGAGCCAGAGCAGCTTCGGAAGCTGTTCATCGGAGGCTTGAGCTTCGAGACCACAGACGAAAGCTTGCGGGCCCATTTCGAACAATGGGGTAGTCTTACTGATTGTGTGGTAGGTGAAAACAGGGTAATTAATTGTATGTGCGGATTCATTGGGGTGTGCTTCAATGATGTTGTGCTCTGTGCAGGTCATGAGAGATTCTAACAACAGGCGGTCCAGGGGTTTTGGCTTTGTCACCTACTCATCCGTGCAGGAGGTTGATGCTGCAATGTCTGCCCGTCCCCATAAGGTGGATGGAAGGGTGGTTGAACCGAAGCGTGCTGTCTCCAGAGAGGTAAAAACTGTAGTATCGCAATGTTTGTTCTTTTGGTGCGGTGGTTGGATGGGATGAGGATATCGGTTGATTGACGGCTCCTATTGCAGGACTCCAACCGGCCGGGTGCCCATGTAACAGTGAAGAAAATATTTGTCGGGGGGATTAAGGAGGACACCGAAGAACAACACATGCGTGACTATTTCCAGCAATTTGGCAAGATCGAGGTCATTGAAATTATGAATGATCGTAATACTGGAAAGAAGAGAGGCTTTGCATTTGTGACTTTTGATGACCACGATGCAGTCGACAGGATCGTCAGTAAGTGCAATTTTCTGGACTTCGGAATGACTATGGAAATGCCTGCGCACTTACCTTGCATGCATGTTTTTTTGTCTCTGCAGTTCAGAAATATCACACTATTAACTCCCACAACTGCGAAGTCAGAAAGGCCCTCCCACGACAGGATATGCAGTCTTCAGGAATGCGAGGAGGTACTCGCTTGCTTCTACAATGTGCGTCATCTTTTTATTGAGTGCCCTCCTAACCTTTGTGGAATACTCGAACAGGATTTTCAGGTGGACGGAGTGGTGGCGGAGGCGGTGGTGGCAGACCCTATGACTACGACAGAGGTTATAACCAAGGTAAGCACAGTGCACCCCCACTCCAATTGTCGTGTTGTCTTCCGTTAAGCCGACTCTCTCTTTCCAGGCAGCAGGGGTCGATATGGAGACAACCATTACAATGGCAATGATGGTGGTAAGCGTGCTGTTTTTGGTTTTGGCTACCCTTAACCCGCAGTGATTTTAGAATGCTGTACTGAAAAAGCAAACTTGTTTTTAGGCTATGGGGGTGGATATAACAATGGAGGGAACCGAGGTTACAGCCAGGGCTACAACCAGGGAGGCGGCGGCGGTGGAGGCTATGGCGGAAATAACTATGACAGCAATGGTTACGGCAAGTAGTATTTCTTTTGCGGCACTCCAATGCTTTTTGACCGTGAAATACTAATATGTGATGTGTATTGCAGGCCACTGTGGAGGAGGAGGAGGAGGAGGAGGAGGAGGTGGCAGCAACTACAACATGGGTCACTATGACTCGCAGTCCTCAAACTTCGGCCCGATGAAGAACAACTTTGGCGGTGGCGGCGGTGGTGGTGGCAGGAACTATGGTAAGGAGGCTGATTGAATGTCTCTGTTAAATCATGTTTTGAAACTGAATGTTTGTGTTTTAAGGTGGTTATGGAGGAAGCTCAAACAGTGGCTATGGGCGTCAAGGCCGATTTTGAAGTGACACAATAGGTGAGTATTTCATACAGAGGCCACTGGCTTTCCAGTCTTAGTTGTCAGAGGGATCCGTTTTCAGTGCTCATACCCATTAAACAAACAAGCAAAAAAAAAAAAAATCACTGGATCTCAGGTCATATGAAGTCAGTGCACAGTTAACAATGTTGTTCCGTATTGTTCAACAGGGCTGAGTACTTAGGAGAGGAAGTGACAGCAAGAGGAGAGCAAGGCGAGGAAGTGACAGGGCAGCTGCAGGTGTACCTCCTAACTCTGCTCAGCCAATCATGTGGCAGGTTACTGCTGCTGCAAAAGATGTATACTAGATTTAAAAAAAAAAAAAAAATCTTGGAGGGTCTTCAATTAAGCCTTTTTGTCTTTTGATTATTTTTTTAATTTGTTTTTTTCATGTTTCTGGAAAGTAAGCATTCCAATGAGGGTTTTATGTAGATATTTTTGTCCTTAATCTCTGGTTTTATTTGTAATTGCATCAAAGTTGAGCTGAAATAAACAACCTTTCAGTCTTTTTACAAACTCTTGTTAGCCTCCTTTAGTGGTTTTGGGCAGAGGGATGTTGTAAGAATTGCTGCATACATCTGTGTGGTGTGACTGAGCTGAGCGTCCACGCAGTAGGTGTCGACTGGTTGAGGGATGACAGGTGCCGTGCAAAGGGTTGGATGCAGTGTGTACAAAATGTGACCCGAGAGCGCGACACAGATCATCTGGGGCATGCTAGCTTACATGCAGTCTTTGAGGCTAGCCATGGAAGCCAGCTGAGGGAGAGAAGTAGCAATCATCGCCAGGATCATTGAAGCAGGGGAGAGTGAGAACAGAAGCCTGAGGCTAGCAAGGCAGCAGCTACCAAAGGCTAAAATGCCGCCTGTAGGTAAGACCAGACTTCTCAACTCCTGATTAGTACAACTTGCTTTGTCATGTAGCTGTGGTAGTCAGATGTGGCACAGTAATGATTAAACTGTTTTTTTTCACCCCCCAAAAAAATGTTGGTAAATGGGCCTCCTAATTATATATTGTCTCATAATATTTGCATGCTGGGAAATGATTTTAAATGCATGTTGAGAAGGTTTGACTTTCTATTTCTAATTTCAGGTATCAGACAAGTTTGTGCTCACCGGACCAACTTCGTATAACTGGCAATGGATAAATAAGGTACGTAATGTAAAAATAGATCCCGCCCTAACGTTAAAATGCTTTCCTCTGATTTTAAAATGCTTGGAAAAGCAAATGTCGGAAGTTCTGACTTGGTGTTTCTCTTTCAGGATTTTGGAGAATGACTGCATTATTTTTTTTTTACTTCTATTTATTTTTTTAAGAGACCAATGTGTTCACCTTTTAAAAAATAAATTTTATTTTCATAAAGTGGTTGTGTTTTTACTTGGGCAATGAAATGTCTTGAATGAACGTGAACAATTCCATGAAAATTGGCTAACACGTGATTTCAGCATTCTTTGTCATTTGTGAGGCACCAAATACGTCTCACCATCCGCCATCTGTTGCAAGTAGTACTCGTCTATTGAATATGGTTGGCCAGCTTCATCTCTCAGGTGCGAGAACACCTCCGCATAGAGTTCAGAGAGGTGGCACTTGATATACGTCAAGCTGCGCTGGAATTCTAACCTCTGCTGCACCAGACCGTCTCTCTGAGCCTGCAGCTGATCCAACTCCCTTTCAAGATGAATTATACCGTCCAGTTTGCGCTTGCGGCAGTTTTGAGCTGCCACCTTGTTCTTCCCCCTTCGCCTGATGTCCTTGATCAGCGCCAGTTGGGCATCCGTCAGGCTGTACTGCGTCAGAAGTTCGTTGAAGTCATCCACGGGCAGATTGATGATCTTTTCCATTGCGAAGGGAATCTGGAGCGCCACGGCTCGCCTCTCATCCCTGCTCGCTGGCGTCGGGATGCTTCCTTGAGCTTTTGAATGCACCATGTGTTGCCAGCTCCCTCTGCAGGAAAACTCTGAGCTGTAAAGTTCACTCAAGGTCTGATGTTTGGATGCCTGAAGATTCGGCGAGTGGCTCAAGTGGTCTTGGGTTGCGGAATAAGAGTCCGACCGACTCTGGTAATCTGTGGGGTAGTTGTGCACTCTTCCGCCGTATCTGGCCATGCTTTCTGGTTCGCCATCACCGTATGCGACGGACATGTCCACACCACTGTAACTTGGTACTCCGGTGGCCGTGTTTTCCGGTGAGGCCAAAGGTGGGCTGGAGCCCAGCGAGAGGCCGGAGTCCGACTCAATATCATCGGCAGAATGAGCAAACGAACTTTGGCCTTGCGCCGTCCACATCGTGTGAGGCCCCGCCCATTGAGGAAAGACGCCCTTGGACCTTCTGTCGCCTTGACTGGTCCCGGGTGAGCTGGTCTGTCCTGTAAGAACCGCAAACGTGTGGTGGGAATGCGATGGGACGGACACCGTTCTCTGGTCCAGTTGTAGTCCCGAGCCCGACCGCTCATAGATTGCGACTTCTTCGGAGTAGCCTCCATCGTACGCATCGGTCGTGCCCACCTCAAATGGCGCGGGAGGGGGCTCAGGGTGGCAGTGGGCGGCGTCGTAGGCGCCCATAGAAGCAACTGGCTCAATGTTTTGGTAATGTGTCGCTTCGTAGGTGCTTTCAGCAGATGTCTCTAAACCCTGCAAGGACAGAAACGGAATAATAATCCGTCATTTAGAAAAAAAAACACACCATTTGTCTCCAGGAAGTTATATGCACTGCTTACAAACACTTTGGTCAACCTCGTAATTAACACAATATCGGAAAATATTTTATACATAAAAATAGATGCATCAAACCCAAACAAATTTTTGTTTTTCATAAAGAGGTATGCCATTACTCTTCATCCTTGAAATACACGAAGAAAAATGCTGTGAAACTAAAAAGGAGAGGAGTTGAACTGTGCCAAAAGCCTCTAGTGAGCCCCTTTCTCCTTTCATTTATTTATTGTATTCATTTGATTTAATATAAAAAAATAAATCGAATAATATTGTTGAAAATGTTAATGATATGCTGATGAGAATGTCCAATTTGGTTTTGCGGACCACCTGAGATAGTCTCGGCCACCTCAACCGCCCAAACGATCATAAAAATCTATTTCTGTTACTGCAGCTTGTATCTCAAATCTTGTCAATTGGGGCACTCACAAATCACAATCAAAATAGAATGCCTTTGATGGATTGTTTTTTGCACGTGTGCGCAATTTAAAGCAGCCTTCGAATTTTCTGAATACGACCTCAGAAGAAAAAGTTTGGCCTGCTGTGAGTCGGAGATATTCGGCTTCTGGGCACAATTTTGCGACGGACTTAAAATGAACCACGGTGGCTACAACTTTTACGGGTAAAGTGAGTTGGACCTCTAAGTCCAACAATGTTGTTGTCGTTTTGACACAACTTGCTGTGTCCAAGGAGCAAAATTAACTTCAGGAATGATCAATGAATGGACCAAGACATTTTCTGCTTCAACTAGAATTGATTTGGAGGCGGTCGCCTTCATTATGCTGTGCACATTTTGATATCACGAGACGAAGACGACACCTAACAATTGATCTGTTCTCAAAGGGAAGGAGCCACTGAGCTTCGAGGGTCTCAGTGTGTCATCGTCTGTTTGCAACAGACGGACTGGAAGCGTCACCGAAAGTGAACGTCCCTCGGAAATATCCATTGATTAATCAAATACCTGTTGTGAATTTTGCAGTTCGGCTTCTCGTGAGTCAACAGCAAGTTGGGCAAGAAGAACAATTTAAGGCTCAATCAGAAGTTTACAAAAAGGCGCCCCTGTCAAGATTAAAGTGCGTTTCGGGTTCATCCTGAAACGTCACACAAAACTGAATAGCTCCAATTTTTGTGTTTCTGTTACGATGAATACAATTCATGACTTCGGTACGAATGAGCGAATGAATGACAAGTGTGGCAAACGGATGACTGCAAAAGGGATAGAAGTGGATTCCTTGGAGAGGATGAACAACATCAGAGATGGGGTTGAATCTTTTTTTTTTCTGAAATTCCCAATAAATATCCGTTCACCTGAAAAAGAAATGGGACTTGAGATACCTGCAGCTCGGTGATGGCCATCAGTTCCTGCCAGGCTGCGTCCATATCCGAGTGTTGTGCTCCATGAGATCTCACGGCGAGGAAATGAGCAGGCACCCCCCCGCACACCCTGCTCGATGGGCAGGCCGATACCTTGAAACGGAGAAAAATTCATGGTCCGTGCGGGAGAGTGCAAAAGTGGATGGCCAAACCTACCTCACAGGTTCTGCTTGGTGGGAGCACGTAGTTGGCTGGCGAACACATTTAGGACACGCTCTTGCTGCAGTAGTTCAACCTTGGAAGGATGCAGTCCTCATTAAATATCATCAAGTGACCTGCCTGAGCACGTACGACGGCATTCGGACATGCGGAGAGTCAAAAGCGCAGGTCGGGAGCGTTAGTTGACGCTTTGAGGACAAGGCCTGCTCATTTCTGGCAGTTTCATTTCTGCAAAGGCTTTTTGGAACACATTAAGGTTCCTGAACAGTTGACTCCGCCCATCAGTTGTGCCAACCAGTGATAAGACAATCTGCAAGGAAACAGCAAGACTGGTGGAAGCGTGCACATGTTCTTTGGAACACCGGCGATCGTCTCAATATGTAGACATTTTTGGTCAACGTTTTGCAAAAACGCTTGGCCTTGCTGGATGAAACTGTCCGCCGTACGTTTGATGAAAACGTTTGAGAATTCACCACGTTGGCAAAAGTGCGGCATTGGAAGGACGATGACGGAACTATCCATTTGCATTTTGCTTTTTGATTGCAATTCCAATGATTGATCGCAGACGTCAGTCATGATCGACTGTGATTGTTCATTTGATTTGATTGGTTTCTAATTCGTCGATTTTTTTTTTTTTGCCTGTCAATTAAACGGCTGAATTCTTTGTGGTTTCCTAGTTGTACAAAAAAATGAAACTTCACCAAATGAAATGTCAACGTTTCCGAGTGGACAGGAAACTGAGCAAATTGTGTTTTAAAAGGATGGATTCCGATTTCATGGTCATCAAGAATGCTATTGTTGCATTTTGCAAAACGTGCCCGAAAATCATGCTGAAATAAATACAAAAGCATTGAAACGATTTGCGACTTGGAATAAAAAACGGCAATCAATCAAAAAGAACATGAATTGTAAACGCATCAAAAGTCCGGTCATCTCGCATCACACAACGCGTCACATCTCGTTGCCAAAAGATTTTGGCACCGATCCAGACGAAAAAATGTGCCAATCAACATACCTGGGCAACATTGCGGACATTTTGTCTTCAGCTGGTGAACATCAGCAACATCCCGCTCCGGACTCTCTTTGACTCGCTCCAAACTCGGACTCCTCAAGGCGGTCGTTGCTATCCAAACTTCTGTCTTCTGCTCGCCACACTCTGTGGCGCGAGCAAAAGTGGGACGGCTCTGAGCACGCAAAGGCAATGTTCCCCTAAAGCCGCTCTCGCATCCTTAATAGCACGCTTGCACCCCAACCTCCAAATTTCCCCTTTGCCCACACGACAACCCGCAAACCAACAGTCTGGCGCAAACCGGGTCAATGATTCAGAGCGCGTTTCAAATCCTCCCCAAATACGTGAGCATTAACGACCCGACCGATACGATGACAACAAAACACCGACGAAAACAAACGCCGCTGATCAGATGTGTCCCTTTGAATCGTCCCGAACAAAAGATCGCAGTCGTGTGGGGCGGAACACCCTGAGTCAGAAGAAGACTTCTTTGAGCAGGGGTGGGATTGCGACTGAGTCGAGTCCAAATGGAATGCACGCTGGAGACAGGTAAGAAAGACGGCATTGTTCCGCACGCTGGCAACGCAAGCCAGCATCAAGAGAGAGTGCGAGTCAGAAGAGACGAGAGAGAAGCAGGACAGCGTGTCCATTCAAATGTTTCGGCAAAAACAAAACAATATTTGGACTCCTCGGCCCTCGAGCTGAGCCAGAGCGCACTCGGAACGTCTGCGTTCATACACAGCAGAAGTTCACGCGTCGACGTGATGGACATGACTCGTGGTTAAAACGTCTGCCCTACAATTAAGAGCTTCTGGCTTCAAACCTCCCGTGTGGAGTTTGCAAAGTTTTCGCAACTTTTTCGGACTTAAACAATATGCGACTTTATTTCTTTAGCGCATTTCGCAACAGCTGGAGCTCGAATAAATCTCTTTCCATACGATGTCATCGAAATTGGCGGCAAATTAGCACACAAATGAAAAGACATCGATGCCACGTCTATTCCAGTTTCACGTTGAGTCGAAAACTAAGACGAGCGGCAGCATTTTGAAGCGGTTGGAAGCGCCGACTGGCTGACTCCAAAGTAAAGTGCATTACAATCGTGTTTCTAAGGGACTGCGGGGGGAGTAGAGGATGGGCAATAAAAATCCTCAAAATGTCCGGAAAAGCCTCCTGGAGGAAACCGAGTTTCATTCAGAACGGTGCCAATTGTGTCCCAAACAACGAACAACACGAGTTCATTGTGAACACCGTTATAAGCGGCCGTGCACACGAGTTCAAGCGATTTGTCTCAGGGGTTTATTTATTTATTTTTTGCCTGGCATCCAAGGCCTTTTGAAAATATGCACAAGTACTTCCAAAGAACAAGATCCCAGTTAGAAGCGGCCGGAACGTGCGGGCTCGTTCTCCCAAAGAGACAAGTTGAGTCGAGCGGCTATTTCTGCAGATGGAGAGAAGCCAGGTGAGGCGGCTCGGCCATCTTGTCAGGGAGCGTCCCGAACGGCTCCCCGGTGACGTATTCGGGGCACGTCCCAACAGGATGCGACCCAGGCCCGGACTATTTTCAGAACTTTTCGGACAAAGTGGCTCGGGATGGGGAAGTCGGGGCTTCCCCGCTTAAGCCGCCGCCCCCCACGACCTGACCTCAGAGAATAGATGGATGGATGTTCATATTGAATCTTTTCTCAGACTTTCTCCTTACTTTTTATCACTCATGCTCTTTTATGACCAAAAGAGAGAAAGTAAATTGGAACCCTAAAAACATGATACAGTAAATTTAATACTTAAAACATGCTTTAACATGTAAGAAAACACATAACATAAGACAAAAAAAATATGAATAATAATGTACTCAACGTGTCATGAGCTTTTTATGAACTAAATGACAGTTGAGCGCTCCAACTGAAAAGAATCATGAGTTTGCGTCTGCAAATCACAAATTGGCACATTGGTCTTCGGAAATAAATTGAAGACAAAGTTTGACCATGTAGGCGGCTGACAGAGTCAAGAAAGGTGAACATCTACCAGGAATCAAGGAAGGGACTTCCCAAGTGCTTCCAGCAAGTCCTTCCCAGCTTTCCTCGCAGCGAGCCCCTGACTCAACCGCCGGCACCGCAAGCCGCCAACACAACCATGTCATTACTCTGACCTCACTCAGCGCTTTTGGACCATGCGGGTCAACGCCCACGCTCCTTCTTTTTGTTTGTTTGCTTCAATTAATTTTTTTTTGGGGGGCATTTCTTGAGTTCCCGTTTGTCCGTCAGCTTATTTTATTTTTTTTTAAATGTGGTCCGATGCTGAGAACAAATGGACGTCGTCTCTCCGTGGTTGTCGTGTTTGTTGAAAAGAATTTACTGTTGTAGAAATTTGCTGAGGAAAAACACGCATCATTTAAGGTAGCGACGAGCGAACGGAGTGAGGTTACCTCAAAAGGAATCTTTCGGTGTTGCTTCGGAGAACATCGGTCACGCGTGGTTTTCACACATCAGCAAATGAGGAACCTTCCTGGGCCGTCCACCAAATGTCACAAGATTGCCTGCGTCTATTTCAATGTGTTTCCATCAAGATAATGCTTGGCAACAACTTTTAGATTTCGTAATCGCTTTCTGATAGTCGCTTGATCTTATCTACGCTACAGAAACGCAATGGTTCGTTTTTTGCGTGTTTGCACCCGATGGAATTGAAATTAAACGGGCAATTGAGTTTCAACTTTCAGGTTTGATTGTGCAAATGTCTCCTTTTAAAGCTGTAATTTGCGATCCATTATTGGAAAACGCAATAAATACACTTCAAATCGCGTATTAGGTATATAAATGTGACGCATGTGGAATCCTTGCGTGCAGAGATGAAGAAGGGAGGCAGGGAAAGGAGGATGTTGCATACCGGAGGTTCTGCTTCATGCTGATAAAATGAACACTTGATTCGAAGGAAGGGAACTAACAAACTCTCGTGGTTATGCCGCCTTAAGGTGATGAGAAAAAGGCTAACTTTGTTCGATATTTCATGTTCTTCCCCGCAACAGCCCAAATAATCTCTTAACACGTGTGTGATTGTTTTAAAGATCTCTTCTGTATGATAGATCACACATAATGTGACAAGTTGATATCGATATATATCCATACATTCAGAAGAATGATCCACTTTCCGAACCACTTATCCTTACGAGGATCGCCGGATCGATTTGTGGAGCAAATGTTCAATTGTATTTTTAAAAAGTAATTTCATTCATCAAGGGGTGGCATCGCTTTGGAACTTTTCTGACGTCTGACATCGTGCTATATAATATTTCATACAGTATGTCTACATCAGTTCATTATCAATGTATGAGTCAGGCATAACAGAGTATTTTTATTAGTAATTCTAAATTTTAAATCTATGGTTTATAAACATTGTGAACAATCATAGCTGCCCGCAGGTTCTTAGGAATTCACATTCTTATGTGTTCTGTACAATAAAACAATGTTGCTGCCTTCACCGCAAAACACAGCTATGTTTTTGTTTTGTTTTTTAACTCTGAACTGAAAATATCTTTGTCAGGCCAAACTGTGATGTCATTTCTAGACTGCGATAGAGGGAAAACCCCATTGGCCTGGTTTTCCCGATGCTTCCCAGAAGAGGGAGGTAGGATAATTGGAGTTGGTTGAATGTAGGAGGGTATTGGCGATGAAAAAAAACAAAAAACAAAAGTGATCCACGCGTAAATCTTCCACACAAAAAATGTCCCCGTCCTATTAGGAAATTGAAAACATAACAGTCATGTACTTGTGTGTTGAAATCATTGTATTGCTGAAAATATTTGAACTTTTTCTATTGTTACACATTTATAGAATTGCATTCTACTCCCACAAAAGTCGTGTGAGGTTATACTGTTGTTAGTCTTCATTACACACTTCTCTCCTTCATCCTCATTATTTAATATTTATCAAGTTTTTTTCCAAAACTTTGTTGAACCAGGCCACATATTTTACCCCTGAAAAATCGAATTCTCATTGCACACGGTGGAAAAAAAGTAAAAAAAAAAAAAAGATCTTGTCTCATTTTACTCACAATTTTATCCTGTTTAGTTGAACACAAAATAAATGTTCTGATGTATAGAGTAGAAGGCAACGCACAGTTAATTATATCCTCTACCATATGAAAAACGCTTTGTTGCAGCTCCAACTGTTGCGAAATGTGCTATATAAATAAAGTTGTATTGTATTGTATCACTTAGAAGGAAGGCCTTTTCATTGTTTTGCCTGCTCCCGTAAGTCGCCGGCACGGATAGATGAACAAAAATATGTTTTTGCAGAAAATGAATAATCATTTTCAGACCAATTAAGTGAAATTCAATACGACACAGTTGATGGGCTTCGTCACAACAATTGACATGAGATGCATTTTGGGTCCTGGAAAAGACTCTTATTTCAGATTGTAACTCAAAACCTGCCCTATATGAAAACAAAATTTTCTATGTGAGTACGCCTACAGTTCAATGTTATCAAGATGAACAAAAGAGGCTTTTAAAACGATCAACCAGGCCAATTTTCTGAGTGAGCGCCTACTTTTGAATGTGAGTCTATTTATTGCCAAAAGCTGCCAAATGACGCTTCCAATTACATTAATACTACACAAGATGGCTTTAAGTTATTTACATTATAAAAGCATTTTGAAAATATTTTGAGGTAATTTAGTTTAGTTCGTTTTCATTTCTCGATGTAGCCGCTGGATTTATTCATATTTATTTGTTTAATTTTAACGGTGGTTTCTGAACTTTTTGAACGTACATATCAAGTACATTTTTATACAATAAGCAATGCTCCTTTACAGAAAGACAAACTGTCCCGGGTCTTCTTTGAAGTGGAATTACCAGAAAATCATTTTGTGTCACTTAGAAGGAAATACTTGCGGTTTTGCGTTCAAATCACTCATTCAAGATCCTAAACGGTTTAATAAAAATCGCTACGTTTGTTGTTCGGTGCTTTTTGGAGAAGAAGATTGCTTGTTGGTCCGAAACGGTGCCAGATCGAGCAACTAAAGTGTTAGTTTGCCAGTGTGACTTCCTGTTTCCTTCTTGGAGCGGAAGCTGCACCAGCCAATAGGAAAGCGACTCATTCCCTGCAACCTGTCACGTGGGCTCCGGTGAGTCCACTCCAGAAGCTTTGCTAACAAGAAACAAGATGGATACTCCCATATTGGTAAGAAAGCATCTTGTCTTTTTTGACAGCGAAGCTCCGTCGAAGCAGACTTCGCTTTCTAACTACGCCGTGTGATGTTATCGCTAGCTTTGAGATGGTGTTAGTTATTTCTCTTTACTGGGAACTAAATGTAAATGGTTGAAACTGTTGGCTAAGTCGCTCGCCTTCGCGAGGTTAGCTTGGCATTCGTGCTTTGCGATGATGTGGAAGTGTCACGTTTCACCTTTTACATCAAGCAAAAATAATGAGCAACAATATATCATTAAATAGTATTTATAGACCCCCTCCTTCTTTCGCTACTTTCCATTATGTCGTTGTTACGATATAATTGCCATCTGTTTACGTCTTCACTACTAGAAGTGAAAGAAACAGCCACTGTTAAACTGTCAAATGCACCATTTGATTTTTTTGCAACGATGTGTTATTTGAACAGGAACCATCTTTGTACACCGTGAAGGCAATTCTCATTCTGGACAATGATGGAGACAGACTTTATGCCAAGGTATGGTAGAGTAAACAATTAACTATTTGTAAAAAAATATTTCGATACATTTGCACAATTCTCTTGGTTTTTCATTAATCACACACTATTACATGTATCGACAGTATTATGATGACACGTACCCCACAGTGAAGGAACAGAAAGCGTTTGAGAAGAACATATTCAACAAAACACACAGGACAGACAGTAAGAGATGCAATATTACGTCCAAAAACATTTTGCCTCTGGTGATTCTGTTGCAAATGCTAGTTGACTTTGTGTATCACAAGGTGAGATAGCATTACTGGAAGGCCTCACTGTTGTCTACAAGAGCAATATTGACCTCTTCTTTTATGTGATTGGAAGTTCACATGAAAATGAGGTAAGCTTCAGATGCTTTGTTTCCTGTCTCAACCATACTTCTACCCATTGAGCTTTGTTGCGCAACAGAGGAGATGAGGAACCAAATACAACAATACAAACACATTTTTGACGTCATTATCGTTGTGTTATTCTTGTTGAATCGCTTGAAAGCAGCTGGCATGTAAAAAATGAATTGAGGCACAGTTGGCTGAATCGGAGTCTTTCATTTCAACAGCTTATGCTCATGGCCGTTCTAAACTGCCTGTTTGACTCGCTCAGTCAGATGTTGAGGTATGCTATTAACACATTTAAACTGAACATGTCCATTTCTTTGAGTGGTTCAGAAAAAAAGTGTAGACATGTTGTTTCTCTCTCCTGAAACGACAGAAAAAATGTTGAGCGCCGAGCTTTGCTGGACAATATGGAGGGGCTCTTCCTCGCTGTGGATGAAATTGTGGACGGAGGGTAAGTTATCCGTGAGCATCTTAATGCAGCTCCACTGTTGACATTGTTGCCTCCCGCAGGGTGATCCTTGAGAGTGATCCTCAGCAAGTTGTTCATCGTGTGGCCCTGAGAGTAAGCCTTCTCCTTCTCCTCTTGGCATGTTCAAACACATTGTGGAAGGTTGCTGTGCTCTTCAAAAAGTTTTGGTTCTTTTAGGGCGATGATGTGCCTTTGACTGAGCAGACTGTCACCCAGGTTGGTAATACCTCGAACTCCTTCAAATTGGACTTTTTCAAGAGTGTCGCTTTCTATAATGCACACTCAACAGTTGACTTCAGATTAATATGTAGACTTGGTACTCCCGAAAAAAAACAAAACTTATTTCCTCGGTGGAATTATTAGGGTTTGTGTTACTTGAAACAAGGCTTGTGATGGGTCAAACTGTGCAGAGGTTTTAAAGCGTGTTTTGTGAACTCCAGGATGGAATTTGTCAAGCGCGACTCATTGTAGTGAAATGTATGAAGACTCGCCGTCTCGTGAAGCGGCGCACACAAAATCCACTCCGGTATTTCGAGTTAATCGTCTTGTTGGAAGTTGGCCAATTTCCCATGACATAAGTTTATTCATGGAGTCCAAAACATCAACGGGGAAACACAAAATGGCACCAATACTCCCGAATCGCGTCTGTCGTAGTGCGACACACAAATAAAGTGACTTCTAAAAAAAAAAACTTTGGCGAAGGTCCCACTCCTACATGTGAATGAATTGATAAACAAATAAATTGTTGCTAGCTACAGCACATGACTTGAACACGAGGCATTGCAAACAAAAGTTGAACAGACAGCCGGCCCCAAAGGAAACTGAATCCTATTTAATCACCGCAGCTGGCGGCACGCCTGGAAACCAATTGCCAATCAGACCACCGATTGGTCGCTTGAGTTATCCCACAAACATGCGTAATCTCTTCTTCCAGTCACACTACGCCTTGGCTTCTGACTGCTTTAAAAAAAGAAAAGAACAACTATTTTTCCAAGCAAGCGTGAGGAATAAACTCCCAACGAATGTTTTGCGTGTTTTGTTTGCAGGTGCTTCAGTCTGCCAAGGAGCAGATCAAGTGGTCGCTTCTACGGTAGTCGCAGCACAAGAGCCGCTGCGCAGCCCGCTCATCATGCCACTGATCCTCATCCTCCTTTTCCTCTCTCACAATCACTGCTGTGAGCTGGGCCCCCCCCCCCCCCAAAAATGCTTTCTGCACAGCGGTGCTCTTTTGTGTAGACTAGCGGGTTCAAATAAGGTTTACTGTACATTCCCTTCAACTGCTCTCGTTGGATGTTTTCATGACGTAAACGAGCGGGTCACTCCATGAGCGCTAATCGACCTCCGCCCAGCTGGTGACAACATTCCGCGCATCATTCGTTGATCAGAACCAACTGTCAACTTCATCTTGCCTTCTTTCATCGGCACAAAATTCAAAGAATTATTCAGTCCGACGTTTTATTGTGACACACGGTGCAGTTGTCGTGCGCCCGTTTAGTTTTTTCTGCACGTTGGTGAGCAGTTGAGCTGGTTTGGCTGTGGCATCTTTGCCCGCCTGGCCGCCACTGGCTTTTGTCCTTTAGGCTTGAAAGAGGCGAGGGCTCCATCTGCTGTTATTTTCACCTCAGTGCAAAAGTTACGTTTGGACGAACCCCCCCCCCCCCTTCATGCTGCCGTGATCAGGCTCGTTCCGCTCGTGTGTTCATGTATGCGCCAATCTTTTATGGAGTCTTAATTGATTGCTTCCTCAACCTCCTCCTCCTCCATGCATCATAAATTGGATGCATTCCTGAATGCTTCCCCACCTTCACACTCTTATCTTCATCTACTCATTTGAATGCCTCGCCTCGTGAATTGGATCAAGAATGGGCTCTGCATCATGTTATGTGATGAGGCGGGAAAGATGAAATGATGTGCGTTCATGCAAAAAAATGTCCACACATTGACGGTGTCCCAAATTGCAACCGCGCTCGTCTTCTGCCTTCTTTTTGTTGTCTTTTCATTCACAAAGTGATCCCTCAAAGTACTGACATGGTTCAACATGTTCTTTGACAGAATAAAAAACAAAAACGTTGCCAGTGCTTGCAGAATGCGCTTCTGGTTTTTTTTTACCATTATGGGAATTTGGTCTCGACGTCAAAGTAGAACTCAAATGAGTTTGAGTCAAGCGGAAAGCGTCTTAAACGCGTTATTGGTAATACATGCGATGCGAGAGGCCCAAGGAAACATGTTGGAACTCGTCCACTGGTTAAGAGGCTGAAATAAAGTTGAAGTTGGCATTCCGCACCGCCGTGAAATTGTATTTTCTTGAATGAATGAGTTTGCGTGTCAGACCAAAAAGTTGTTGACTTAAAAACCCTCACTGATGACGCAATCTTCTTCTTATCGCCTTCAAGTAAAGAGACGTGCTCTCGCATTTCTGATGTGTGCACAGTTGCAGAAGAAATAAATATCGAATACAGTAAAGAAACAAGTATTGAATTGTTTTGCAGGAACGCTACCAATAAGGAATTGCACTTCAGGTCGTTTTGTTTTGTAACTGTCTTCACCATTTTCTCCACTAGAGGACACTAACGAGTTTGCTTTTGCTGAAAAGGGGTCCTTAAGCCCCAGCAGACTCCTGCTCCATGCAAATATTTAAAAACGAAAGGCGATGGCTGCATGGAGGACTGTTGGGCTTGCATTTCATTTCTTTCCCCCGGCTATAACGCACGCACAAGGCATGACCAGATATGGGCACTTGACCCTTTTTTGCCGGCCAGTCCCCTCTCGGTATGGTTCCGGCCTTATTCATAAAAAATGTCGTGGACAGCCAGCCACATTCTTATTGCAGTTCAGAATTTAACCTGAAGATGGCTCTACTGAGGCGGTTTTGCCCCAAATTCAAGATTTCAACAAACTTGCACTAAAATGTCAAAATTATGACCAGCAAATGTAGACAGCATTAAATATTTATCCCGATTATCAGCAAAAAGTGAACGAGTACCACTTCACACAGTCTGTCGTTTGCTGTCCACTGTTGTGAACATGTGGTGTGCAGGCATCCGGCCCGTTTTCAGGATTGCAGTTGCAATTCAGTGCGTCGTGCTGCCGATGCACTCACAAGACCGACTTGATGTTTTTTTTGTTTTTTTTTTTTACCCCATACAGGCAAGTAAGTAGCCAATGAAAATCTTATCGGCTTGTCTCTGACCTGCGGGGCTTATTACCTCCTTGGCTCGCCTCCAGTCCGATTCAGAACCTTGAATGCGAGCCTCTTTATGAGCTGCAATGAAAGCATGAATGGACGCCATGTAGTTGCTACATGCGAAGTGTTTTTAGTTCGGAAGCAGCCGTGCGACGGGGGAGCTCATCATCCTAAATGGACTCCATTATCGGCGCGGTGATCACACCAATGTGCCAGCACAACATTTGAGTGCGGTGACATGAAGGTTGGGAGAGCAGTAAATGTGATGAGATGAAATCCCGGGTCCTGCCTCCCACCTAAAAGTACGCATGCACTCACTTTGCTACTTTGGGTTCATCTAGATGAGCGAAATTGCAGCACCGCTTGCTCACTTCCATCCGCTAATTACACTTGCACCATCGTAAAAAAAAAAAAAAACAAGCACGGTAACTCACTTGTATGAATTCCACAAGAACGGTCAGAACCGTTTGGAAGACCGCGGTTTGACACGCAGTACATAAGCATGCCGTTAACGTGTCAGAACCGGGTGCATGGACTCGAGCCTTGCGCATGATGGATGCATACAGTGGGAGAGTCGCACTTGCTTGCTTGCGTGTCTGTCGTGTGCGTGAGCGCAACCGTGTGAATTAGTCAATAAATTATCATCATCGCTGAGCTTCCAGTCTTTATGTCATCGTCAATCGGCCCGAGCCGCCATCGGACGCTACGGCCCGTGCCGGAGAAACAACACGGAGGAAAAACAATGAGACCATTTTGGATCTCTGGCGATAAATATATGAAAGCGAGTGCCGTTATATTGGCTGAACAGGACAAAGAGCAAGACCCTCGTGATATTTAATGGCGTGGCGTATTAAAATTAACAAGGCTATTTTACGCTTCGACATTTCCGTCCAGTAGGTAACGCTAACATCCGCGTAAAGAGGCAAAGCCAACTCCAAATAAATGACTAAATGACGACGACGAAAGAGGAATGGAATGCGAATGGATGGCAGAAAGAGGAGGTCATTAAAGGTCATGCGAGAGCACACGTGCTTGTGCCGGAGAAGGAGAACGAGGGGGGGGGGGGGGGGCCCGGTCGGCATGCAGCAACTCCGCCGCCTGACGTGCTTTATGACCCCCGCTGGCCTCTCTCGGTCTCTTTATGGATTCCCATAGAACGGAGAATCACGACTACTCCTGAAAAAGCCGGCCAAAAACAACACCTTCACCGCTGCACTCTTGCCCGCCTTCGCCATAATTCAGCAAGCTGTTTATGCTCGCGCCGGAAAAAAAAGAGCATTCATTGTAATGACAAAAATGACTGTAAATTTTGATGCTAATGTTTATTTTTTGTTGACGTCAGATAAAACTGTCAGCGTGAGTGTGCTTGGTTTATTGGATGTCGTTACAGGTTGGTGGAAAAAAAAAATGGTGGGCTTTTGTTAAGTTACAGCTTTTTCCCTCCCTCCCCTTTTTTGGACTGGAATAGCTTTGCCTCCGCGAGATCAGTTCTTTTATGATACTTGCAAGATTTATGACATGAAAATGTCCAACTTTGATAGGAAAATGAAAGTGGTGCACCAAGGGCATTGTTAATCCCGCAGATATTTGGCGTGATGCATTTCCCCTCCATTTTCCTTTCCCCATTCCAAAATGCACGCTTCAGAAGAATGAATGCTCGCGGATTCATTCGGGATGCAAAAGCGCTCAACGCCGGAGCGAGCCAAATAGACTCTGCAAGGCTGGCTTCCCCGTTTGGTGTGGATATTTGGTCGCACATGCAAATGGGGCACATCTGGAATGGACCTGGCCCCTCCCGCTGACCCCCGACCTCCCCCACCCTCCCCCATCGGCCGTCAACTTGACAGGCCGGGCTTCCTGGGTTACTGCTGTTATCAAACACTCAACACTTTTGCAGCGGTGATGATGCAAAACAGCGCTAAAGAACCACAATCAGTCATTTTCATTGGAGACAGTCAACACACACACACACACACACGCACACGCACACGCAGTTGTGGCCGTAAAGCTTTACGAGGGTTTCCCAAGTCAGTTTTTCCCCTCGCATGTTTAGTCTTGTTTTATGCAGAAAAAAATCCTCCGCGAGCCCTTTGCTGTTGCGACTTCAATCTGCACGAATGTTTTGCAGCAGCGGCAAAAGAATGCGAAGAGGAGCATCTCGTCTGGCATACCTCCGAGCCCCCTGCTGGCCCCTCCCTCCCCGTGGATTCCCCAACCGCACCACAACACTGTTAACAGAGACGCCCATGACAGATTTACTACCATCGTCTTTCCATTGGCCGCCAGCGTGACAGCTGTGATTTAAGGCCTCGCTCTCATTGGCCAAAAGCTGACATCGAAATTTATGGGCGCACTGAGATTTGATGCCTCCTGCCTTTGAAGTGAGTTACAGCTCAGTGGCTTATAGGACACAGAAACGGTGTCAGGTTGCAATCGTAAAGTCTTCCCCCTGAAGGGAGGCGGTGCCTCAGCATAATAGCTCTGACGTCATCAGGGGCGCGAGAGACCTTGTGCGCCGCTGGGAGAAAGAGCAGAAAAATGTGTGATGGGCTTTGGAGGAGGCGTCCAAAGAAAAAAAAACAAAAATCCTGCGAGCGACGATTCCGCACAAGCACTCTCGCTTGCATTCCAATCTGTATGGCGAGCACAATTCGTAAAACTGAAGACGAGCGAGCTTTTTTTGTTTCGGGTGCCGTGCAACACAATCATCGCTTTGCCCGACAGGCCGTCCGAGCCGGAAAGCTCGGGAGCCCGGCCTTGTAACAACCTTGACCCGTGGAAATTTCCATTGGGTAAATAGCGCGGCCGCCCCTGTCCTGTCGATCAACCCGCCGGGTGAATTCACTCAGCGTTTCCCTTGGATATCGCATCCTTCGCTTTGCTATTTGACATGAGGCGTAAGGTCAGCGGCTCCAGTGTAATGCCATGTGGAGACAAATGACAAAAAAAATAAATCAAATAAATGGGTGGGTGCCGCAGGGGTCCGTTTCTGTCCCTCGAGGTACCAAAAATACGACGCAACTACACGCCATAATCGACTCCTTGCGAGGTGTTGTCGTCAAGATGTGAACGTGCAAAACGGGACCTTTGAGGCTTGCGCAGCGTCGACGTCATCTTTCGTTTTGCAAAGTGAGCCATTGTCGGATTTTGGTGCATTCGATTGCTCTTCAAGTAGACGGATCATTGGAAAAAGGACATTTTCACAATTGTTCAGAGTGTGAAGTCGTTTAACGCGTGCTATTAGCTTGACGAGGAGGCAGCGCTGCTCGCGATGCAATTCATGAAAATCGCCGCTCACCTAATTTGGTTTGTAATGTTTTCTGCAGTTTAATTTTGACATGTGACCCGACTTAAGATCTTTAATATCTTTACGATACGATCGTTTTTGGTGACAATGTAGTCAACTCAGCTGAATGGCTGCATAGGAGATAAATCTTCAAAAAGGAGGCGAGAAGTTCGTTTGATGCTGCTCACAGTTCAAGTTTGGACCTGGACGATTTATCTTTTTTTTTTTTTGCTCAAAATCACAATTCCATGTGATCGTCCAAGCTTTGCTTTTTTTTTTTTTTTTTTGCAATGCTCTTCGGCGTCTTGTTCCTAAACGTCAAAAAAATAATAATAATAAGAAGAATTTTTACATCCACGATCACACATAATGATATAATTATGTAGTTGTTGCTTTATGGACATAGTTTAAAAGAAAAGCAAAGTGAAAAGCACTGCCTCCCTCGCACAACTTCTGCAGTGGCCAACATGAGACGTGAGAAGTTTTTGATGTTTTGGTGTCATGTTGACATATTTGTAAATGTTAAGCGTGAATCGCCCTGATGCTTCATTTTGAAAATCAAAAAGTAATTTTCTTCAGAAAAAGGTCAATTCCGTCTTTTCCTGAAATGGTTCAGCTCTTGTGTCAAAATCAGCGAAGCAAAAGTTGTCAATTAAAAATAACCTTTGCTGTAAAAATCTCGGGAAAAAAAATCAAGCAAAAACCCAAAGAGACAGGCGAACAAACAACATTGGTGCCATTCATTCGCCGAGGTGAGTTCTATGCAAATTAATCGTACTTTGTCGTCGAGGAATTGGATTGACAGTTGAGCACGCTGTGGTTTGCGCGCATTTCGTGGCCACGCCCACAGCGTGTTAATCTTTCCCACTTGGCAGCGTCGTTAACAACACTCTTCTCCGTGGGGTGACAATTTATTTTCACTGTAGAAGGACTTCCAATAAAACGCACTTGCAATAAAACGGCCTGTGCTCTGTGGAAGCGGCATCTTGACCCAAGCCAGAAAAGACTTTCAGCCAATAATCCCCAAAAAGTCTTCCTCAATGTTACCGCATTCGTCCACTGCAGCTTGTGAGCGCTCGCTCGGCTCTTTATGTCTTTTAATTTGTGTTGTAATTTCCTGCTAATTTAGATGACGCCATATGGAAATGTCATCAAAGGATGAAGAAGACCGACAGTCACGCCGATTGCGGAGGCCGTTCTCGACGCGCAGCTAAATAAAAAGATCTCACTGGTGTTTATTGGTCACGTGACCGCTGACAACAATAAGAGGGATTGTGAAGCATGTGCCGCTCATGTCTAGTCTCTGCTCACATTTTCACTTTTCAACGGCAGCTGTCGTACTTCACCACGCTGATGAATAATGACGCAAAACCGCATCAAGAGCAACTCGGCTTTTTTTTTTTTTTGAAGCCGACGAACGGAATATTCTTCAGTGGCCAGATCTCAAGCCTGTTTTTCGCTTACTGAAGACAATTTCTACGGCAGCGAGACCCTCGAGCAAGCAGCAGGTCAAGGTGACTGCGGCGAAGGCCAAGCAAAGCAACATTTACATTTGGACAAGAATTCAGGACGTTTTTGGCCGCAAATGATTTCCATACGAGCATTCAAACTTTCGTTGCTTGTTTTGGATCATTTTGAGCCTTGAAAAAAAATGAGGCAAATGTGTTTACTTTTTTCGGAAACTTCTTACATCAAAACAGGAAGTCTGCAAAGACATTGTCTAAATTTGACATTTTCAAACCACCACGCCTGAGGAGGGACAACATATCACAGACAGAAGACAGTGACAAATTGTCAATCAGTTTGTTCTGCTGCCACCAAAACGGTCAGAGGTTTCAGCGGCCAACATTGCAAATCCACAAGTGTCGCGTTCCAACGACTCATTCAAATTCATTTGTGTGATTTTATAGCACGTGTTGAAAGGATGGATGGAAATTTGACTGATAAGCAGAATGGCTGCCACGCAGGAGTTGAAATATCGTCTTAATTAACACCGTGAGGTGAGCCGCCACAAGGCTGATGGATGCTTGCTGGGCCAACATATTTGGAGATAAATCAAAGCTCAGCGTGAAAAGGTTGCCTCGCACCTTGGGCAACGGAGATAGTTGCAGCTACTGTGCGACTGCCATGCTTTCGCGCATTTGTTTGCATGTTTGTGATCCATTTGGTGGTGGTGGTGGGGGGGGGCATTCAAATATTTCTGGAGCTGACGTCTTGTTTCTTGAGACACACACACACACACACACACAGTCTGTGCCTCACTGTCTCCACTCAGATGAGATTTACTCACCCAGGGTGGAATTTCTCTTTGAACCCCCCCCCTCCCCCACACACACACTTTGACAGGAGAGGTGAGCAGGTAGAGTGCCGGCTATCAGTCTCCTCCAGTCTGCACACAAGGCAGCACTCGTCCATTTTACCTCTGGGCCGACTCCATGATCGCTCTGTCTTGCGGAGATGATTTCCAACCTGGATGATTTCTGCACTTTGTGTATGAAGATGGAGTGTTTTAAGCCTCTTTCTGATCTCCTCCCCATCTCCCTCACTTAAAGAGGTCCATTGTTAAGTGCCGAGGGCCTGTGGGTGCTGTAAATCAGATGGCGGAGGGAGGGGATGTCTCCCATGGGGGGGGGGGGGGGGGGGGGGGCAGCACACTCCCAGCAGCCTTCGGGCTGATCTCATGCGGCCAAAGCTTGTGCTTTAATTAAAGAACTGGTCAATAGCAAGACGAAGGTGCTCAAGGGTACGACCTCACTGCGCTCACAAGGATTGCTTTCCTCAGATGTCTTCTTTGGAGTGGCTTTTGCAAACGTGACCCTTCCTGACTCACCCTAACCCTGAAATGTCTTCATTTCTAGAATGCTCGTCGTGATGACGATGTTACACTGCCTAACGACCATGTCTCCTTTTTTTTTATGGCACTCCAGACCCCGGCTTTCCGACACCAAAAGAAAAACTAAGAGACACTACCCTCTTGTGGCAAGAACGAGTACTGCATCGCTGCGTCATCTTCTATGATACCAAGTTTGACCTTTCCTTTTCTTTTACAGCACATTTATGCGTGGAAACTCATCAAGTAGTTCTCAAGTTGTGAAGAATAATATTCGTAAGAATTGTGTAGGAACAGTTTTTTTGTTTTGTGCAAGGTTGCAGTTAGTGAATCGCAAACAAAATATATCACCATTCAGTTTTACTGGGATTGGTCGGCGACCAGTCCAGGGTGTTCCGCACCCAGCTGGGATTGTCGTCAGCATGCTCGCGACCCTTGTGAGGAGAAGCGGCTTGGATAAAGGATGGGTGGAAATTCATTTTAAAATAATCCATCGCAAACATTTTCACTCACCATCAATGAGTGGCAACTGAACCACGACACATCATTGACCAGTGATTTTTTTTTTTTTTAACAAAATGATTCTTATTAAATAAGCAAATAAGACATGCACTTATTACAAAATGAATCGTTTTATTGAGACTTAGGGCCCTAAAACTTCATGCACAATGCTGTCAAATATACATCATTTCACCCTAATGCCTAATAATGAAAGGACTAATAAAAAGGTGGACTTTACACATTTATACAAATGCAGAGAAAAAAAAATCAATCACAGCAGACGTACGGGAGAGAAAGGAAGTGGCTAGTTCGGTATTCTATTTCCAAATGAAAGGGTGACCCAGCTTCAAATCAACAGAAATCAGACGACGCTTGATAACTTGGTAAATATTGAGATTTTTCAGAATGTCGCTCCCACACGTTATTTTCTTCTACTTCAAATACATTTTTCAATATATATATTAACCCAATGAGCAGAGGGCAATGTCATTCATGGGCCCACTCAACTCCTTTCATGTCTACAGAGAAAAAAATTGTCTACACAAATTTGAAAAATGAAGTTTTCTAAGAACGCAAATGCTTGCTTCAGTCCACGTTTAAAGACTGAAACAAAAAGTACCCCCCCCCTCCAAAAAAAAAAAACCTACTTCCACATCACCTTCACTGAAGATGCTAAACGTTTTGAAAGTGGAGATGGCACAGTGTCTTCACATCCAATCACGTCGAGCCGGAGGCGAGCGCTCGCTTGTTAGCGTCGGACGACAACGACAACCAACCCAAGAGCTCAACTTCAAACCGTTAGTTGCCATGGCAACAAAAGGCTGCGAAGGATGACCCAATGAGCGGGAGCATCCATCCGAAAAAAAGAGAAGCAGAGCGACAACCTCACCTCGATCGACGTTAAGATGCTCCAAAAAAAAAAAAGCAGATTTGGATTTGATGTGAGCCTTAGTTTTGCCTTTCAAATTGTTTAGTTTTAATGAGTTGAACAGCTGATTGTAACAATTTCTTTTTTCAATTTGTACAGATTCAAACGCACGAGTGACAACACAAAAAAAGCTCCACGATCAAACGGGTTGCTAACGGCTAACAGAAGCGAAGGCGGTCTTGCGTGGTGATGACAGTTCCAACAACAAAGCCATCCAAAAGGCCCAAATGTTTAAGCTCGGCTTGATTTCGCGGCTCAGCAGGACAATGAAAGAAGTGCTGCCCGACCATCTGGCGGCCAATACTGTCAAAAACACCAAAAGTGGATACCGTGGCAGCGGCGCAATTTCAGTCTTCAGTGTGATAAGACGTGGGAGCAAATCCTGCCGTCATCGTGTGAGGAAAGAGACCAGAAGTTGCCTTTCCTCCTCTCATCTCAACAACAAAGACAAGAAGATCATAAAAAGGTAGAAAAATCCAGGTCCGAACTAACGTCATGGTCGCTAGAAGTGTCATCTAAGTTGTGTTCCGCTTTTTGTGACGTTGCGGTCCATCGGGTCTTTGCGGCTCAGACGGTCAGGCGGCTGTTGGAAGGGTGTAAGGGGCTCCAGGAAGCCGTGTGGCCGGACGTGCCCTGCGAGTACGCCGAGGAGCGACTATCGCAACACGGGCTGTCGTCTTTGCCGATGCCGGCCGTGCACAAGCGCCGGTGCCGCAGCAGCCGGTCCGTCCGCGAGAAGGTCTGCGGGCCCACAAGACAAAGACGGCGGTCAGTCAGGCTCGTCACATTTTAAGCAAACGCGGGGCACGCAACGGCCGACACGAAAATCGCATGCAACTGCGCCGCGTCCTCGGCGACGCTTCAGATCGTTCCAAATATTTAGGAGCGCAACGTTGCTCCAGATGTTGTGGATGTCAAGTGTGCAAAACTCACAAACATGACAACGCGAGTGTCGTCTTGCCTGGAAGCGCTTTCCTTCTGACTAACCAATCAGTGGACGGGACGATGCTATTTAACATTTTCTCAGCAGCATTTCAACGACGCGCACGTCAGCGGCTGAAATGTTGTAATTTGCAACGCAAGCGCTGATCAGTCGACGCCGTCCAAAGTAGCGACGGCGGCCATTCTTTCCATCTGTTCAACATTCACAGCTCATTTTGTACACGATTTATTTGACACATTTTCTTCTGAATCGATTTGTCTGAAGGCAATGAAGCTGTTCAAATGTGGAAAAAAAAAAAGTAGACGGCAACATTCAACAATCTCCTGCCAACGATCTTAACACACGGCATTCATCGTTCGCACAAGATCCGTTTTGTGCTCCCACGTCACACTTCTTCACCACGTTGACGCAGAAACACTCATTGAGGGTTGAACAATTTTAGGAAAAAAATGGCATCGCGATTTTTCGGACAGATATTGCGATTTCGATTTCATTTGCAACTTTCTTCACAATGTCATTTACAAACATGGCCAATAAAAACAAGAAAAGTGATTATTGTAAATAATGCAAGCACATAGAAAAGGTTTTTTGAGAGGGGCGTTTGATTGAAATAGGCCACTTGTGTTCATCGCTGCTGGCTCTCCATCCTTTTGCGGTTCGAGTGAGACTCGTGTTCAAAGTCGATCGTGCACCAAAGCAATTATTCGCGTCGACTCTTTTACAATTAGCACGCTTAGCCACTCCTTGTTAGCCTTCTCGTTTAAAACGCGATTTGTTTGGGGCTAGTTTATTTGTCATCACGGAGAAAATGATCCGGACTTGCATATAGAACAAATAAAGTCCGGCGCAAAATAGCTACGTGGCTCGCATTCAAGTAGCAACAAAAGAAATGACTTCCGCGACGACGGACGACAGCGCAACGATTTTAAATTTAATACGCCGCAGTTTGTGTGACCTGCTTCGCGAACGTGCGGCACAAACCGCAGCGAGGACGAAATCGCGTTGTCTGAGATGGCGATTTTGGTCCGAAAACGGTCAATCGTTCAGCCCTACTCTCGCACTAATACCGCAGCCGAGAAAAAGACCACAAAATGAACACAATTGAGAACGAATACGCACAATGTGATGGACGCGATCTTAGAAAATAGCGTTGGGGTCTGAACATCCGTCTAACCTGGTTGCAACGGTCGCACTGGTAGGGCTTCTCGCCACTGTGCACCCTCTTGTGTCGATCCAGGTGGTAGCGCTGAATGAAGCGCATGTCGCAGCTGTCGCAGGCGTAAGGCTTCTCTCCTGCGCACATGCACAACAAACTGCGACTTGCACACATTGCTCACGGCTGACGACACACGGCATCGTTTAACGGATTCACTTAAAGAGGCATTCAAGAACAGATGCTAAACTTCTGCAGATATTTGAACACAAACGGCGGAGCAACATGTAGACAGACAATACAACAATCGTCGGGCGTATATTCTTGATCGTCGGCAAACAATGATTATTATTACTGTGGCTTAGTGAGGAGCTGAGACGAATATTGGAATTATACTGCCATTATAAACCAAAAGTAAAATGTCTGTTAATTGAAGCAAACATTTGAATTTGCCTACATTCAATTGTATAATGTCTTCATGAATAATAGAAATAGAGAGTTCTATTTCAAGACATTTTGGATTATTTTGTGCTGGCAACTGCGAGCGGCGACTTAAAGGACAGAAATGTCTAAATGGCGTTTGATGTTTCCTCACCCGTATGTGTCAGAATGTGTCGCTTGAGGTGGTAGCTGCTCCGGAAAGCGCCGTAGCAGTGGTCACAGATGAAGTTCTTCTGCACTTTCAGAGAACTGTCGTCATCCATGTCGAGCTGCTGCAATAAAGGCTTGCAAGGACGACAAAATGAGTCGCTTTCCCCCAGTCGTGCATTTTTCACATGGTGCGCGATAACGTTGGCATTAACGCGCGCGCTCGAGAGGCACAAACGTACCCGCACTTCCTCCTTGACTTTCACTGACTTTTTGTGCTTCTTCTTGTGCTGGCTGCCGTGCATGTTCTTCCCATCCAATATTCTGGAAGTGTGGTAATCCCCGTCTTTTTGGATCAGCTTGGAGACCAAATGAATGCACAAATTAGCGCCGAACCAGGAGCGCGAGAGCCACTTTCCTGTACATTCAAAGGAAATGGTGGTCTTCGCTCACCAGTGGCGGACAGCTCGCCGTCGACAGATGGCCCACGTGACTGTTGCCTTGCGCATGGTGACCGTGGTGTCCGTGGTGGCCGTGGCCGTGGTGCGAATGGCTTTGGTGGCCCTCAGAAGTGGCCCGGTGCCCGTGACCGAGGGGCGACATCATCTTCTTTTGACCTGGAATGTTGTTGGCTTGCATCAGGGCCATGCTGGACAGCACCGCCTCGCAGCCCAGCAAGCCAGCCTGGCAAGACAAACAAAAGCATCAGAGCGGCTTGTGGGACTCCTCGTGGGGACTGTGAAAGAGCGCTAAAAGGGGCTCAAACATGGAAGTACAAATGAAAAAGGACAGGCCTCTGGCTGGGGGGCACAACTTGAAATCATTTTGATTCTGCAAATGAAGAGACTTCCACTGACCCATTTCATATGGTCTCGAACAGAGTTGTTTGAATGGTGTGTCATCGCCGTGCTTTTGAATTTGTGTGTGTTTGAGTGGGATGGGAGGGGGGGGCAGAGGTGACCTCAGTCAGGGTGAGGACTAACAGAAGAGACCGCACGCACCCAAATCATGGAGGCCAAAGCCTGAAATGACAAAATAAAGCTGCGTGCTTCACTCAGGAGCTTTCGTCTTTCATTTGCAAGTTCATCAATTCAAAATGCACAACAGCGATGACATTGAGGTCTCGCACTAAAATGTGCCGTTTGTCAGGCAACAAAGCTCCAAATGGTTTGATTCACGCACATGAAACGTTTCCAAGAAAGCACAACCGCAAAGTAAACCAAAACAGTGACGGGAATTTCGGAGGAACTCGAACACAGACATGTAATAACTCAAACTTAATTGTGCAGGAAGTTTGGATGTGAACGTCAAAACAGACAGATCTCAACAGACAGTTTAAAAAAGCCAAAAGTATGTTTTTAGCGAACTTGTGTTGTACAGCATAAAAAGAAATATTGTCATGACTACACTAAATGGAAAGGAACTAAATTGACAAATGTGTTGAGTGCTTGATGTGGTCCTTGTGATGTATCAAAAGAATAAGTAGAGGAAAATGTTTCACATTTGTCAAATCGAAATTCGTAAAAAGAAAAAAAAAACAGTTGCAGTTAGTGACTCAAACAACGATGACGGTTGACAATCAGACTAGGTTACTAACTTAAATACATTTCAACGGCTTTTGTTAAGAATAGGTCAACAATCCAAACAAGCAAAAAATGTGTCACAACTCGAATTACATGTGGAATGTTTTCAAAAGGCCACGGTATATTGCAAAGGAAAACGAATCGATGAAATCGCGCGGTTGAAGGTGGTTTCTTAGCCAGAAGAGGGCTCTCTCTCTCTCTCTCTCTCTCTCTTCTTCTTATGCAGCACATTGCATGTCGGTTGCGATTTTCAAAGACCTTTTCCAATTCCTCGTTTTCTTCCAACAGCACCGTCTGTCACGTTATATCGTCAGAGATGCTCTAATATGCCTGAAAGTGTTTCCGTTTTAGTCAAAACTCGTCCAATTCCATATTGTGTCAAACCCGCATGATTAAATCGTGTTCTATTATTAGCAAAAGCTAAATCATAAAGCAACAGTGCTCCAAATCATTTCGTTCGTTCACACAACCCCTTTGTCTTGGTTCTGCTCTGGCCTTTCATTTGCAAGCATCAATGATATTGCTGAAGCAAACAACTCTGCAAGTTTGCTAGCTAGCAACTTACCAGAGAACAGGTTGGCGTTAATAAACACCCGACCGGAACCGAATCGAATCGGACGCGTGTGGGTCGTCGCTTCTGCTTTTAAAGGCGACTATTGAAAGTGTGACGCCAAAATACGAAGTCCGACCTGAATGAAACCGAAAAGGAGTGGAGTTAGCTTGCTCGCTAGCTAGCTAGCTAGTTGTTCGGTTTGGGGGGGAACTCTTGCAGGACGGAGAAGACCCCCCGCCCCTCCTCCCTACCCCACCCCAGACGACACAACCGCGGGCGGGCAGGCAGGCACGCATAAGGCGCACACAAGACACAACAAGGCAGCAGCAGCAGAAGCAGAAGCAGAAGCAGAAGCAGAAGCTGAGCGTGCGACGAACACACACAGCGACAAAATACGAGCGGAGGCTGAGCTGCAACCTTCACAAATCCGAAAGCAGACCACCAATCACACGATTATGCACACACGCCTAAACGGTGCTTCTGAAGCGATTACTTACCTCTTAATTTTTCACAGATTTGTGGATTATTACTTGACGCACTTGCAATTTTTTTCTCAGTTTACAAACACTGACAGGAAACGCTACCGGAAGTGTTCCCCGGGGGAGTTTTCTGATTGGTTACAAGGGTAGCCACGTGATGGCCTCTGAATGACCAATATCGGCGGCCATGTTAGGAAGGGAATGAGGACGTCAAGGTTCACGCGCAAATAAAATTGCCAGTTTTCCGAACTTTATTAATCGCGTAGTTTACATTAGAAAGTAATAATCATGCATTAACCAGATAAACTGTATATATGGGGTTAAAATCATGCCAACCCCCCCCCCAAACTCACGAAACACAATTTACTCACACGCAATAATTCATCAACAAACTTTGTGTTTTGCAAATACAAAACATAATTCACAAACGAATTCGTTCTATTCTGCACATAATAAATGCACCCATCAAACAAATCCATCCTGCTTCAGAAACAAATACAGCACAAGAAAAAACATTTAATTTAATAAACATGTAATTACAACAACAAAATCATCCTTCAATTGCAATCTAAAACCTTTCAAGTAGAAAAAAAAATTGCAACCATACAAATAAACAAAACCCCCAAAATTCCAATAGCTTCACTATTAAAATAACAGAAGTTACTGTTAATTGCAATCTCTTCTTACCTTTTCACATGCAATAGTTTCAACACTCAAGTATTGTTTGGCATTCATGGTTTTACACGTCATCAACTGCTAACTTTTTTATTTATTTTAGTTTATCTTTGACCAATTAAGTCAACTCTAAGAATCAAACTGACCAGCCAGCACAAAACAGTTATTCAAGCTTTCCAGTTTTGTTCGTTTCTAGCCGCTATATTTTAAGCACAAAGGTAATAATGTCTTGCGGTCATAATGTTCGTTTCGAGCCAGAAAGTGGATGAGACAACTACTGGACAACAATATTGCACTTGTCCTTTTTTTCTGTACGTCAGCATTTTGATGACATCTAGTGGCTGTTAAATAATCCACACATCAACTTCTCAAGTGTTTGAGCTAACAACCGACTGTAGCTCATGAATGTATGGTTTTGAAATGAAATAACACCTTTTGTTTAGTTATTTGGGTTTGTATATTACCTATTTATTTAATTTATCTTTCATTTGCGTGACACTAAATGATTAAATATATTCAGTTTTGCCCATTTGAACATGAATGATGCTATTGCATTTATAGACGCATGTCTTTTGTTCTTCATTTCATAACTGGATTTATTCATTTGAACAACCAAAAACAGCAACAATGCCAAACGCCAATTCATGTTCAAGTCAAGTTCATTTTTTTTTTTTATCACAAATGAGACTCAAGTCAAGTCAAGTCAAATTTATTTAGCTTGTTCTGAATTACAGCAAAGCCTCAAAGGGCCTCGAGGGCCCTCAGTGGACGAATATTAACGCTATGCCCTCATCTAAACTGATCTAATGAAGGCAAGATAAAACTCAAATACACCTTATGGGGAATAAAAGAAGAACAAAATGGGGCCACAGAGGGGGAATCCCCCTTCCGAGATCACGAGCAGAGGCCTCATTTATCACGCAAAAGAGTGCTTAGAACAGAGCTTCATTTCGTTTGGACGACTACAACTAACAGTGTGCATAAGTACAAAACAAAGAAACAAACAAAAAAAAAACTGTTGTTTGCACGTCAATAAGTAATGCGTGTTGCTAAATCTTATCTGTTCAAAACGGCGACATCGCCAAACGCCTCCTGTCAAGCATAGTTGCAGGAATCCATTTGACCAATCCAAAATAATCGCAAAGAGGATGAAAGAGAGTCTCATTGAGGTGCTTGGCTGACAAATGAAAACAAATAAACACTCTTTGGAACAATTCATACAATTGTTTGACATGAACTGTTTTGGAAGACATACATAAATCTGAATGATGGCGCTAACACGTCGGTTCATGCCTGTTAAAAATGGAGTCTCAAACAACATTTAGGTGAGGCAAAAAAAATACAAATAAAAAAATCATCCCCAGAAAACAATTGCAGAGGCTGTTGACTTAGTTCAGCTCTGCCAAATGACAAATCAATACCTCATTCTTAGACAGATATTTGCTTTGTTTGAAAAAAAACAAAAACAATTTCATCCACACACGCGCACGCGCACACGCACACACACCCCTTGCGGTGTGCATTAACTGTCTGAATAAATCCATTTTGTTCGCCTGCAGTGGGTGGAAAGAATTTGACTATTTCTTCTGGTTACTTTCCAGGTGTGCCGACTTCTTTTCGTTCTACATTTCAACAGCTGCATCGTGTCGTGAATCTCTGAGCGCATATCATGCAAATGACTTGCGACTTTGCTGCAGATGGAGCACCATTCATTCAACTGGCATTTCCTTTTTTTTTTGCAAGCTGCAATTCTCATGCTTTCAATTGATACTTCATGTTCAGAACATTTCTTTCCGGGTCTTTCCGTCGTCATCCTGCAGGCCCCTGCATAAGGTGGGTTGAGTGCACCCAAGACTGGGCACAATTTAAGGTCTTTAGTAGACCTAACTTGCATGATTTTGAAATGTGTGAGCCATCAGGAATTGCCGACCTGCAGAAAACGCACACAAACATCGAGACAAGCTTGACGGCGCTGAGAGGTCAGAGCAGCGACTTGAAGCCATCGACAAGTGTGAGAGTGACGTTTAACCACACACAAATCAAATCACATCAATAATACAACATGGGAACATATTTTGCTTGGGAACTGTGAGAACAAACCATTGTTGGCAATTTGTACGTGTTATTTGACGCGTAACAATGACAGCTTCTGTTATTTTTTTTATTCGTATCAATTACGCAACATCTGAGATTCAAAACACAGAAACAGTGGAGCGTAATTGAAGGTGTGTGTTCAGCTGAGCTGTGCAAGTCATGATGACCATTGAGATGTGACGACGACCCCCCCCCCCCCACCTTTTAAGGAATGAGGAGATGATTCCGACATGACGTTTGTTTAATTTGCATTCCAAATGAACAAGCAAAGCGACAGAGGCCAGCAGTCGAGAGCCGTGCGCGGCGACCCAGTAGAATGAACTCATTCCAAACTCTGAGAGCATCAAGAAGCCGGCAACCAGACGACCGCGTGCACAAGAGTGCAGACGAAAATGAGTTTGCACTCGGCGTAATAACATGAGAGGTGCGATTATCTCTTTGCTACTGCAGGAGGCACACCCATTACCATTCAGCATGTACATACAATACACTGCACGGTGAATAATTTACGTGTGCGTGCGTGTGTCCACCTCGTCGAAAAATCTGAAAAATCAGTCAGAAAAATCCCCCAAATAGCAGGTTATTCTACTTTCAGACCCATCATAGGAAAAAGACAGATGCCTCCCCCTGTACAGAATCTCACCAAAGTGAGTGAGACATTTTTTTTATTATCAATTTTTAATGGGGCAACACCGAAGAACTGACACGATGCTATAATGCAAAGTCGGAAATTTACCATCCCCTCAAAAACTCACGTGGAAAGCACTCTCAAGAAAAGTGAGCACACCACCAAGTGAAAATGTCAAACTTGGGCCCGAAATGTTGACGTTGTGTTTGGCCAAACATTATTTTGCCAATGATAATTTGCCAATAATGATTCTCACGCTGCTCGGGCCGCTCGGAACTTCAGCAGAACTTATCAGTGGAATCGTCCAAGACATCATGAGCACATGACAAAGCTGTTGGGCAAAATAATGAGCGGCATCTTCATTTTTTTTGACACTTTGGCCACCAATTGGACATTTTCACTTCACTTTCACTTTTGTTGATCCCACTTTAGACTTTAATGGTTGTGTGTTGACATTTACAACGTTCGACCAGATGTACACTGCTTACTTTGTGCTTCCGATTGTAGCAAAGTTATTCATTTCATTGTCCCCATGAAAAGATATCATTCAATATTTTCAAAAATGTGAGCAGCTTTGTGCGATGCAATTTTGCATGTGTTGTGTGTGTTTGGATGTATTTGTGCGTGTGGCAAAGCACAGCGGACAAATGTTAAGAAAAAGAAAGCTTTTTTGATTTGGATTTTTTTTACACGCACTAATCGGCTATTTTTCAGGACAAGGCCTCATTTATAGAATTTGGAGCCAAAATAATGGATCCCTCCATCTGCATGATCACAAAAGCAAAGCAGGATGTTGCGTGCAAGTACACACTCAGTTCAAACTCTAGAGGGCGCTCTTCTCCTTCTAAAGTGGCATTTGCCCCACTTGAGCACTTTTTCCATTCAAGTGTTTTTGTTTGAGCTTGTCTCTGCAGCGCAAGCAAACATTCTCTTCTTTTCGACACTTGCCTGCCACAAGGAAACTCATGCGAGGGCAGTGATGTGAACATAACCGGAACTTTTATTTATGTTAATCAGGATATTACGCAAACAAATGAGATGTTCAACGTTAACGCTTAAGTCTATGTTTGAATGGAAATGTTGACTCAATGTTTTTTTTCTGAAGAACTCAGCAAGAAGTTGGCACCCCAAGCCACGCAAACAATGCACATGGCCTGGTGGGAATTACATTCATTAATTATTTGGTTCAATTGCCATGTGCCGTACGTTGATGGGAACAAGAAGTTTGAATATTCAAGAGCGCACGAAAGTCGACTCTGGAAGCCAAAGTCAGCACGGAAGGCGGAGCCAAAATTCATCTTGGTGAGCGTGATGATGATTTCTGATGCCGTATCTTGAAGTTGTCTTGTCGGTGGCCGCGGAAACCGGACATTTTTCTATTTGGGAGCCGACGTCTCCATATGAACTAAAACAGTCGGCACGTAGTTCTGGTGGTGGCTTCATGAAGCCCGCAGACCGCAGACTGACTCTCTTGGCGATGAAAATGAAATGTTATGCAACGAGTGGCCTAGCTCAGGTCATTAAAGATGTCCTCACTCAGCAAAAAGCGGCACATCTGCGCCGACCGATCAAGCGGGGCCGAGTTGTTGCTGCAGACATGATAACTACGCACTAATTAAAAAGCCATTTGCGCAGTGGAAGGCCAATTAAAGGCCTCATTTCGGATAAGGCCCCCAGTTCCCACAGCAGCAAACCCACCTAGGAAGTATTTATTAAATGTTAATGCGGACTGTAATTAATATCCCGGGCAGATGAACGTGCAACTGAATGGCGGCGATGCAGACAGTGAACTGCGACATATACCATTAAAATGGCTAATGAAGCTTATTATGGGCTGTTTTATCTCATGCAATGCATATCTGGCTGACAGACAGAGAGAGAGAGAGAATGATCGTTTTTCTTTGCTCTGGAAGCGCCTTTAAGTTTCTTTCACTCGCCCAAATCCTCCACTTTTTTTTTGTCACACGTTCAAGAAATAAAAGCATTGTTTCGTCCAAACACAAAACAGACATCTACTATACGTACTGTAATCTTCACATGTTGAATGTGTGCCTTTAAGGGGAGTGGCCTAGGGCGGGCCATCAGGCGCTGAAGTCGGCTCGGCCAATTTGTCTCCACGTGAGCGCGAGTCGCGGCCTCCAGCAGCTCATTGCAAGTCATTTTGAATTTGTGTCCCGTTCAAGAAACGCCTCAAGCGACTGTGGCTCTCCTTGCCCACATGCGACGACATTCCAAAACTCGAGCAAGCGCTTTCAGAGGAAGACGAAGTCACTTTGATCAGACATTCACATGATGTGGAACATTTTCCTGTTTTGGTTAACCGGCAGTCAACGCAACAAAAGTAGAACTTGTGAGCAGAGTTTGAGTCATATTCATTTTTTTAATTGAATTTTTTTCAATCGCGTGTCAGAGCTGGCTAGTCCATCGCTGGGAGCGGAACCGTCTTTTTGGGGCGGAGGCTGGGGGGTGACAATTCTTAAAAAAAGGGCTCAATTAAGCAAGACCAGCGGTGGATTTTAGTCCAGCCCTCGTGCGTGTGATGAGATTGCGTGGCGGCCAAAAGTTCATCTCGACGAAATGGGAAACGACAAAAATTGCTTCCGAACGCATCAAAAGCACGGAAGTGCGTACTTGGTTGCATTGGTCGTGTTTGCGGAAAGGAAGAAAGAAGAAGGAGACGTTAACCCACTTCGCTTTGATGAAACACTTCCCACCCTAATAAGCCCACAATAAGGTCGGCGCATTTGAATCGTAAATTAGCCAGCTAATGATGTTGAGATCATTTTGTGCTGTTAGCATCTCTCCCGTGGCGGCGTCATGCACGGGCACTTTTTTTTTTTGGGTGCGGGAGATGGTGGCGTAATGTGGCTAGGAGCCGACAATTTTTATGAATAAGGCCGATGAGAATGGTACTTAGGTTCCGGCCGGAGGTCGGGGACTGATCAGCAAAAAAGGGTCAAGTGCCCAGCTTGCAACGTGTGTGTTGGTGTGTGTGTGTCAAGAGTCTTTTATTGGTCAATAAAATACTCTGGATGGAGGCAGACTTACATTTTGCGATTTCCTTGGCCTGTTACTTGTACTGTGTGTGTGTGTGTGTGTGTGTGTGTGTGTGTGTCAGTATTAGTCGTAGCCACAATAATCAGTAAACTAGTCCGACTGAGCAGACAAAGCACTATGTTCAAACTTGACTGGAGCAGGCCTGGAGAGCAAAGATGGATGAGCCGGGCTCCGTTTGTGTGTGCGCGCGCGTGTGTGTGTTCTATTACCGAATATCTGCGCGTATAAGCAGGGGAGGGAGAACCAAGGCGAGCAAATCAGCAAGAAATGTCTGCTGAATGGCGCTTGGATCAATACTAATAACCACACACAGAGAATGACTTCCTCTCATCTCGAATAATTCACCCAGGGAGGAGAGCGATGGAAGTGCACATCCTGCGTGGGAGGGGCCAATTTGCGAAATGAAAGATGGGCGAAGGAAAAATGAGCGCGAGGTGCAAATTTGTCTGTGAGGCAATCTCGGTTGTCTCTTGCTTTCTCGGTCTCTTTCTTTGCGTTTAATCAGGCGGGCGCGGCGTTCGCGGGGGCTGAAGAGGGCGGGGGTGAGGTGGGGGGGGGGCATCCAGACGGACCTTTTGGAAGATCCACTTTGTCAGTAACGCGCTGCCACGCGCCTCTCCTCAGTCACATCGCAAAAAGAGAGTGCTCGAACGTTTACGGGGAATTGGATTGCTCTAAAAGCACGTGTCAATAAAAGGCTGCCAAATGCGTTTGCCCTAATGCCCTGCAATTTCATATTTCTGTAACAAAGTTAGAGAAGAAAGGAGAATGGTTGACCGGGCCGTGCCTCCCATGCACAGCAGCCGCTTTTTATTCCGAGGCAGCATTAAACTCAGCTAATTTCCACTGAGGGCGGAGTTCAATGGGCAGGAAACGCAACACTTCACACATTCGCGACGTTGACAAACGACATTCATTTGTTTTCAAAAGACGAATACTTTATACTCTTGCGCTTTCTACAAACATATTGAATAACAACTCAGTAGAATGTGAAGAATTCAAAAGTCTGCACGTCACAGTTCATTTGTTGACGTACTCAACGTGGCCATCAGGTGGCAGTAGAATCTCGTTGCAGTACAACGACAATAACGGGCTTTTTGATTCCGATTCGAACACTTCACACAGACAATTGAAGAAATATTTCACCGCATTATTTTGTTCGTCACTCAGTAATCTACATTTTTCGCCGAGCATAGAGAACTTGTTCTATTGTCTGTCTACGTGCATTGTTTTTCTTCGTCCTTAACGCGTTACCCCTCGACCACGTGGTTGCATTTTGTTACTATTTAGTTGATACGTTAGTTCTTGTTTTGAACAGCCGACTCTTTGCTTGCTGTTACTTTGAAGTTGAACTTCAACCGAGAGTGTCACGAAAGATCTTTTTTTTTTGGAGGGTTCGCTTCCCGTCAAGCAAAGCGTTGCTTGCGGCGACGTGAGCTGAGCCGAGTAGCGAACACTTCCTCCATACAGTCTTCAAATCTCACAATGTCACGGGCGCTTATTTCTCCAAAAAGTCGTGTGACTTGCATCTCAGGCACCACTGGGTGACTAATTACTCACTTTGGCACATGTGGAAGTGTATTCTATTGCGCGCGCGTGTGTGTGTGTGTGTGTGTGTGTGTGTGTGTGCGTTTTGTCTCGTCTTCTTCCAGCATCAACACTTCCTGATGTAGTCATATTTGGTGACAATGTTCACAGTGTTGGTGAAAACTTCCGCACCTTTCCAAACTTCCAAAGTGTTAGCACTTAACACCTTCCTTGTGAACTCCTGATGGCGGCCGCACTACCTTCTTGGAATAAAACGCGAGGCTTTGGCATCTTTGAGCTGCCTTGTGGATGAAATGCGCTTCAGAGGCACAGCAAGCGTCCTTGGACTTGCGTGCGAAAGCTCGGCAACGTGTTGAATCCACCTCATCATTTTTTGTTGATGTGTGTTAAAGACGAACTTCACTGGACAGCGTAACAGCATTAACAAAAAAAACAAAAACAAAAACAAAAACACTGCAGTAAGATGAAAACGAGCACACGCACACACAATTTGCCTTTTCTTTTATTTGCTAATCTCGTCCGCCTGAATCGATGATGCAAAACAACAAAACGCACACGCATAACGACGTTGCAAACCAAAACAACGACATGCGCCCGCCGACGCCCGTTCGACTTTTTCCGTCAATTCTGCCGAGTTGTGTGAATAGTTGCTTGGACAAAAAGCCAAACTTTGAGAGAACACGCAAAGAAAGTTTGCTGTTGCAGCCGTTGTCTTTGGAGGGTTGCAAAAAAAAATATTTTGGTGAGCAGACTTGTTTTAACGCGCAGATGGCAGAAGGTTGTTGTGTGCCGCGACGCGCTTGTAGCGCCAGATTCCACCAAAGTGCTTTCCCAAACCGGTCATTATTGACGGAGCAGATGGCCCCCCAAATTTCTGCTTCCAATTTACTTCCTACAAACAACCACCGGGACTTATTGTTTGCTATTTTCACGCATTCCTCTCCATTTTCATGACTCGTGGCCGTTCCAAACTACGACGCAGATGATCGAAATGAAACAGAACTTTGTCGACGTCAATTCAAGCGGTTTGATTTCGCGTCAGGCCTTGTCATCAAAACGTTCATCAGGTGGGTGGCAATTGGACATGGAACGCAATGGAAGCGGCGTAACGACGCAACTACTGGAGATGAGCTTCGTGCTGTACGATCTCTGAAAATTTCGGAAGGAAAGCTTCGTTGAAGCAACAGGCGGATTTCAGTGACTATTAGTGATGGGTCCAACGACACCGAGGCGTCGATGCGCGCGCCGAGCTTCCAGGGCAAACCCCGTGTCGGTGCGCCTACCGCTTTAAGAAAGTCACGTGACCACTACCGGAACCGTGTCGACACAGCGGTCGCGCACCAAACTGTGTTCATTAGGAAGCGCATCTGTCAACAGGATGCACGCTCAAAAACAAGCATCGAGTTATTGCCGCGTTACTCTGCGTTAAATATCCGCAAGATGGAAGACATCACTGGTAAACGCAAGTTTTCTGCCTTGTGCGCACTCAGAGGTGCAGCGATATATGTCAGCAGGACACGTTGCACGTACGGAAGACCCGCTCTTATACTGGAAGTCCATGGAGGCAACGTTCCCTCATCTATTTCTATTAGCCACACAGGCCTGCACACCGGCCTCTTCAGTGCCTTGTGGGAGGATCTTCTCAAAGGCGGGGGAAATTGCCTAAAAAAAAAAAAGATATAAATAGACTGAATTACAAAACGCTGGAGAAACTAATTTTTTGGAATAAAAATCTTTAATTACAATGAGTCCATTGTCATTCACAACACTTTTACTTGGGCATTCAGAGAGATGTTCACTTAATTTATCAACTGCGTCTCAAATATCAAAGATTATTTTTTGAAAGTACGTATATGTAAAAATAATGTGAATGCAAATGCCTAATCAATGGAATTGGATACAATTAGTTTGACAGATCAGAGTCTGATGACCCTGTCACATTTTTCCTGCAAGTCCACCAGGTGTCAGTATTCAGCAACGCAGTGTCAATACAGTGTGTCACTGTGTCGAAACGATACAGGATGCCTCATCTACCCATCACTAGTGACTATGTTGACGTGGTCACTTATTGGCAAGTTCTTGTGGTGGAAGAGGACACAAAAGCAACAAAGTGAGACAGGGAGCGGTCTAATTAAAAAAAAAAAGGTTTGATTTCCAAAAGAAAAATTAAAGGCGAACAAGGAGCTAGGATAAACAAAAGAGTAACGTTCGAAGCAAACGCAGATCAAAGTAAGAAAAAACAAATACGAGGAAAAGGACTCGGACGAGAGCAACGAACGACACTCGGACAGCCGACGAGAAGGAGTGAAAGGAAGCAGGGAAGTAAATACACAAACAAATTGACAACGAGGAACACCTGGACAAGGCACAAAGGCTTGGAGGGAGCTGATTGGATAACACGAGAGGGGGCGGCGACAAGCACAGGTGGACGCAATAAGCTTAGTGAGAGCGACGAAAAAACATGAAACTAAAGTCCAAAGCCAAAAGCAAGAAACACAGACCAAGACGAATATTTTGGGATTGAAAGTTTGATTGGAACAAAAATCACGAAGCCCTCAAGTAGGTCAAACGCAGGAGCTCCCCGATGGAAAGCGAGTGTGTCTTCGGGTTTTGGTGCTAATGCGAAGATAATTTGTAAGCGGCGTTTGAGGGAATTTGCGACCGATGACTCACGTGTTCCTTCGAAGCGGTCGTAACGATGAGCCTGGTTTCGTGAGGTCACGGATCAAATTGAGAAGCTTGACGAGATATTTCTGCAGCAAAAAAAATGAAAAGACGTGATTTAAATTGTGCTCGTGATCATAAGAACGGACTCTGAGCGCTACAAGCACAAAGGCGATACGCCGCCTTCCCGCCGTGAGCTCAGCAAGTTGGCTTCAAATCAGGACAAAAAAAACCCTTCAAGCGCCACCAAAGATTCACAACCGGCCGTTCACCAGCGCGAGTCACGCTGACTTTTGTCGCTTTCACTTTGCATCAAAGCGAGCTAGCGACAAGCTAACCGACGCAATCGTACGTCAAAAGTGATATAAAAGTCCTCAAAATAAGTCCATGCTCAATTGCTTTCAGGGATCCCTCTGCAAAAAGTTTCTTTCATAAACGTGGGAATGAAATTGCCGTCACGGACGCAAAAATGTGTCGCGCCCGCTCGGACCCTCGATCCTCAGATTCTCGAATCGCGCCGGCATGCAAAAATGATGTCGTAACGATTGAAAAGCTCGTTGAAAAAGTCTAGTTGCCCGTCCGTCATTTCACAAATTTCCAAAGGCGTCCAAAACGTTTTGTCGACAGGCAAGCAAACAAACCGAGTCGAGCACGTTGTCACGGACAAAGAATCGTAAAAGCCGTTTGAACGATTCCCCCGCCGGCCGCCGCGTTGCGCACGTTTCGGAATTCGTGAATCGCCGCACATCCGATCACAGTTCTTCCCGCCATTTTCCCCGTCCGGCCGGTCCCTTTGCAAGCGGCGAGATCCGGCGGAAGAGAGCACGAGACAAACTGAATTAGAGTTCGTTTGATGGTCCGTGCCCGGCGAGCCATCGGAGAACGCTGATCTCGTTAGCGAGACTAATTTGTTCAATTCTCGGCGCTCTCCGACTCACAGCCCCTCTCAGGTACAGGAAAGCGTTTTGTTTGAGCTGCCGAGCACTTCCTGCCGCCTCATGGCCCCAACGTGGCCACGGTCCCGAATCCACTTTTTGCAAATCCAGCGCACGCCGAGCAAACGCAACGCGATGAGAGATTCACGCCAAGCTGAATGCAAACCGGCAAATGTTGCGGCCGTCAATTTCCGCTCTCGCTTTTCGGCCGCACTTTTGCCTCCTGCAACCTCGTTCGTCTTTTCACCCATGACCTCGGACCACATGCGTCCTTGTCAAAGTATTTATTCGTCAAAAGGGATAAGGCTCCTTTTTTTTTTTGTCCTTGATTCAGCGGGAAAGAAAAACAAAATGCAACAACTCCTGAATAAAGACAAAGAAGCATCGTCCTTCTTTGGATTATTGCTTTTCTTGGGTGGTCCCGCTGTGAATAAGGAGCGCCACTTTTAATGGAGGTCTTACCGGTGTCCTGCTATTAATTAAAGCTTGATTGGGAGAATAAATGAATGGAACGGCGGCCCGCCCAATCAATAACCCATACGAGGGCTCCATTAAGCACGACGGCCCGAGAGCTGGCATGTGACGAGTGTGCCGAAAGAATTGGACGCGTCCAACGGTCCTCCGAGATTGCGAGTGATTTTCTCGCCTATTAATCATAACAAGCTCATCAAGTCGTTTGAGAAGCGCAAGCGTGTGCGCTTGCAAGCATCCGACCGTGCACGTTGGCGCCCGGCCGCTCTCTCGTGTCCTCTTGGTGAAGACGTACAAAGACATTGCCGTCGCAAAAGTCAAGCAAAGCCGACTCTTCTGACGGACGGCGACCATCGAAAACGGCACCAGGAAAGTGACATTTGACCATTTTGAAGCTCATCAAAAGATCGAGATGTGTTCTTTTCAATTTGCGGCTATTTCAATTCCAGCCATGCTCCTCTGGGAAAATCAACCCAACTCAAGATTGCTCGCAAGACCATTGCAGGCCATCTGCAATCAGACAGGAAAAAAAGAAGACCAAATATTGGGGTGTCTTCAGCTACGAGTCACGCACATTTCTTTGGAGAATTTCCGCTTTTAACTACAACAAAAATTGCGGGTTCAGGCGCCGTAACGCATCGCAACACAACGTAACAACGTAACGTAATGTAACATGACATATAACGCATTTCAACATAACAAGGTAACGTAACGTAGCGTAACGCATAGGAAAGTATCATAACGCATCGCAATGTATCGTAACTTATCGTAATGTATCGTACCATAATGTAACGCAAGTCAAAATATTGTGAGGCATCGTAACTTAACTATATAACACAACGCATTGCACCTCGACAACCTAACGTAAAAACGTGATGTAACGTAACATATAACGTATCACGTAATGCATCGCAACGTAACGTAATGTAAGACAACATCTTGTAATGCAACAACCTAACGTAACGCAACGTTACGTAGTGTAACATGACACAACACAACCCACAGTAGTAACAGCTTTTTAATGCAACTTCCAGGTTAGTGCCCAACTAAAGACAAAACAAAACGCAGCCGACTTTTGCTGTCTTAAACAAGCGCAGGGCTGAGATTTCCGAGCAAGGGTCCATTCAAGATGTTTTCCAAAGAACTCGAAATCTGCCGAACGTGTCGAAAGACGGGTCGCGAGCTCATTGAAGTATCCGCTCGTAATAAACATGGTCGATATTTAGCGTCAAATAATTGAAAATCGCTTTCTCAAGTATAAAAATACAAACGTCGTTGATGGGGAGTATACGGCCGCAGACACCCACGTACGTTCGGAACCCTCGTGACGGCTCAGGAACGGACTTGATATTTTGTTTTTGAGTTCAATGTGCTCTGCAGGGGTGGAAAAAAACTAAACAAAAACCCCTCCACTCTGTCCTTTGCTTCAGTTTATCGGAGCTACAAAATGCAAATGTCGCACTCCAAAAAGGTGACTAAAAGCTGGCCTCTCTCGACGTTTGCAGTTTGGCTTGCCATTTAGCTCGCTCCTCGCAAAATGTTTGCAGCAACTTCCAGCCACCAGCGAGCTTTTCATCCTTTAATATGAACAAATGTCGGCCGCCTGCTCGGACGGAGCGGATGAGGAAGACAATCTCGATGAATAACGTTAGCCGCAGTTCATCGTTTCCGCCCGTCAGACGAACATTCCCGCTAACGCCTTTGATAATATCGCGGTTAGAGAAGTCGTTCGTTCTCATTTGAGCAGCAAGCGTCATTTGCTCCAACGGCGACGCTTTCCACCTCAGCAGACGAGCGGCGGAGCCGGAATGCGCCAATAAAAGATATGGAGAGAATCCATTTTTCTTTTTCTGACGAGGAGATTTCATGCGTTCTCCTCCCACACAGCAAGTCAAATCCATGCAGTCGTTTATTCTCTTTTCACACTTGCCGTTCACGAGTGAGCGTACTTTTGTGGGAATACGACAAGTTGAAGCGCCGCAGGCACCAAAGACGAAGGCGAGCGTCTTTTGTGCGTCCGGGGGAAAACAAATGAGTGGTGCAAACTTGACTGACGTGTGAGCCCGCCTTTCATATCCAACATCTGACAGGAAGCTCTGCGCTCGTCGTTATCCGTCTCCCCTGCCGTCTTCAAATCAAGTCCAAATCTCCAAGTTGCCGGATTTGAGCGTTTTGAATTCAACAAGTCAGCATAAATTGGAGTGACAGGCCGACGTCTTCTCATGTGGAAGCAACCACAATTCACGGATGCACCCAAAATTTCTCTCGTGGTTGACTCCAAATCAAACAAACGCCCAAATACGAGGACAAAAATGCACGATTGGGAAAAACGTTTACATATTTGAAACGAATTACCGACAACTAAACGGTGGTGAGTTGTGCGTCTTTTGTTCAGTGACTTCAGATCATGTGACGTTGAGCGTATTGGAAAGATGCGCTCGTCCAAAGTCTCACCTGATTTTTTTTTTTTACACTTTTCAAAAACACGCACGTAAGCGTCTGGGAATGATCGTTCGTCGCTACATTGGTGCCTGAAATCCAACTTTCATTTGTGACGTGATCACACTCGGAACGCAAAACAGAAATAAATAAATAAATAAATGGAAATGACAATCTGGTCCAGAAAAAGTCGGCCTCGGCTCCAACCCTGAAAACGGGTGCAGTTGTGTTTTGATCCAAGACGCTAATGGACCAAAGCGTGCGAGTCACAACAGGACACGGGCAACCCGTAATCATCGGGCTGCAGCAAATTAATTCCTACAATCATCTGCCCACGGCAGATTAATGATCACAAATGAGACCGGACCCTAAAATAGTCGTGCGGTCAACCGGCAATCAGCCTTGCTGGCCTCGCCCCTGCCAGAGGCAAACATGCCCGAAATACACACCTGACACAAACTTGGGCGTTGGGATTGGACGGACACATTATTATGATTATGATGAGGATTTTTTTCCAAGTAAATAGAGTCACTTGACGATAATTAGAATTGAATTTGTTTGTGATGATGACGAGTTGGAATATTTTGGAGGCGATGGTGCTATTTAGCGCGCCATTGGAAAAGCCAAGGCTCTCTCACACACACACACACACACACACACACCACTTGTATGCGTGTGCGAACTGAAGTGTAGTTGAAGCAAAAATCAAAATCAAATCAAAACTACAACAGTAAAATGTTGGAGTTATTTCGCTCAATAAAATGTTTGCGTTGCTTCGCTCATTCCTGATTGACAAAATGCCAGATTGCGGCACTTGGAAATGTGATTTTGAAAACTTCACTTCTCTTTTGCTCTTAGATGGAACCCAACTTCCACTTCCCTCCTGACCGCTCGCAAAGTTGACGCTGGGGCGAGGCCATGAAAGGATTTGAAGACGAACAGAAGCAAACTCTAAAGCAGGGGTCCTCAATCCTGTTCCTCGAGGGCCGCTGTCCTGCAGGTTTTCCATCTCTCCTTGCTGCAACACAGCTGATTCAAATGATCAGATAATCTGCAAGGTCTGCAGAAGCTAAATAACGATTGCTCAGGTGTGTTGCACCAGGGAGAGGTGGAAAACGGGCAGGACACCGGCCCTCGAGGAACAGGATTGAAGACCCCTGCTCGAAAGTGTACTGGATGCCAGTGAAGAGACGCCAAGATTGGGCTGATGTACTCCGTCTTCCAAGCTCCAGTTAAAAGACGAGCAGCAGTATTTTGGAGCAACTGGGAGGACTGGCTGACTCCAAAGTCATCTCGCCGATGACTGTTTCGAAAGAAAGGGTTTTTTCACTTTAGCCAGCTGCCAAAGGTGAGAGAAGCTGAGCACTGATTTGCCGCTCCAATTTCAAATGAACAAAATGGAATGCGTCCAACCAATAGCGTTGAAATGTTTCCGTAGCGCTAATGGCTGACTTCCAAGTCTGACACGATGGAGTGGTTTGACACACATCTGTTTTCCTCCTCCTCCTTTTTCGTGGCTCACGCCTCTCGTTCTGTCGGTTCACACGTCGTCGTCCTCGTCACTCGTCCGCCGTCTCGTCTCTTTCCGTTCTCTTCGCTCCACTGGGCTCTGCTCAACTCGCCCAAACTGAGCAGACACTCGCGAGTTCCCGTGGCACTCGCCTTGGGCCAGATTGGGTGACATCGCGATGGCGTTGATGAGACACAAACACACACACGCACACACGCTTGGCATGCATACGTGTCTGTTGAGGATGACGGGGAGTCGTTCATTGTGTGTGTCAGTCCCTCGATGGCCTTTAGCTCCCATCAGGCTATGCTCCGATACCGCCGTCTGATTGGTCTCAAACTGTCCTGACAGGAAATCCATTCGTGTGCGCCCGTGTGTGCGTGGATGACAGCTAAATTGAATGCCAGCGCCAACGAGGCCACGGGATCAAAATGAGCCAGATGAGCGCAGCGCGGCATGGAAGCCACAGAGAGGTGTGCACGTGAGCGCACGTGAGCGGATATGGACTTTTAATGTGGTCCCTGATGAGGACGCTCGCTGACAGGGACGGGAAAACAAGTCGGAGACGAGGAGATGAGTAAACAATGTCGTCCGCAAAGTGAGATCAAAAAGGAGGCCAAGTCTCGTCCAGCGCGCGAACGACACGAAAGTCACGTTTAAATGTTTTACGTGACTTTAGTGAAAAGGAAAAAGCCCGTAAATAAAAAGAAGTCCCAAGAGAATTGATTCGTTCACATTTTGAAATTGTGTGAAGGGGCCTCATGACGCCGTCACGGCTCGTCAAAGCGGACATTTTTTTTTGCCTTTCTTTTTGTCTCCCAATATTTAGCGAGTGTATTCCAGCCTTTTAACGTGAGCTGCATTTGTTTTGTCAAATAAATACCAGTCCATGCGACGTTTAAATGCCATGCCCACTAATATCTCACCTCAAACCATAACCCAATGTTTGAAATTTTTATAAAGGATTTTTCTGGAGATTATTTTCATCTCGACATTTTTTTCACATCTCAGCGAGATGACTGTCATGCACTTGATTTTGGAGTCAGCCGGTCCTCCCGCAAGTGTCTCCAGTTGCTCCAAAATGCTGCCGCTCAAATTTGAATCGGATCACCTCACCCCAATCTTGGCCCGTCTTGCCAGAGCACTTTTGAGTCCGCTTTAAGATTTGTTGGTCTTTTCATGGCCTCGCCCAGCGTCGTTCTTTGAGCCAATCCTTTTTCGATTCTATGGCGCATGGGGAAAAAAGGAACCTTTTTTTTTTTAGTTGTTGTTCGTCAATTTACGGTGGAACAGTTTGAGCGAGGAACTAAAACAATCTCTCATGTCGCAATCATTCCAAAAGAAGGTCTGAAAATATGTTGCACACGTTGGAAAGCGAGAAAAGTTTCAGTGAACATTTTGTGGAAATGGCGAACAATCGGGTGAGCGAGGGTGTGCGGGAAAATGGTTGAGATTTGAGCTGAACTTTTATTTTGGGCATGCATGTCTGCTTTCTGTCGACGTATTCCGGACGGCAACTTCTGATGATTTAATTTTCTTTGATGAAATAAGCTTGGCTTCTTTCCTTTTCAGACGGGCAGCGCCTGCTGTTTTTTATTATTTTTTATTTTGTGAACTTTTGCGTGTGTGTTTTTGACGCCATCTTTCATCCAGAACGTCTTCCGATTTGTCTTCTTTCAGCGTCGACTTGTCGCGTGTTCCGGCATCGTTTTGTTTCCCGTTTTCAGTTCGGGACCAGATCGACAAGAGAATGCTCTTTGTGAAAATGATGCAATGCCGATGCAAGCGCGAAGGTTATATCACGACAAGTTGGTCCGGTGGAATATTTGGCTTGACCTCAAGTTGCGGCAACTGACCTTCTTCACTGAAATCTGCGGGCACCAAAAACTCGCTTTCTGGCAACAACTACACTTTTTTTTTTTTTCGCACGTTGATCACGACACAAGTTGCGTTCGTCATCCAAGTCAAGGCTACTTTCTTGTTATGTTCCCGTTGGCCACTGCAGCCCCGTTTGCCAAAAAGGTCGTTTGCCACGGGATATCCCCCCCAAGGGATTGGATTGTAATTTTTTTCACATTCCATCAGCGAGGCGAGAGAGCTCCGGACGCTTCAAAGTCCACCGTCTTTGCCAATCATTTCTCTCGTTCTGTCAGGTTCTGGTTCCGGTCTGCGGATAAAACGCGACCGGGCAGTTTTGGAGGACATCTGCCTTAAGAAAGTAAGCTCGCATTTCAAGGCTCCACAATTTCAAGATTCCATCTCGTGTACCGAAACATGCGGAAATTGGTGCACCGTGCGCTCGTGAAAGCGTTTGAGGCAACGAGCGTGAGATTTTTTTCCCAGGCCCGTCCGTCTAGTTGGACCAACCTGGAGAAAGCTTGACGTTGCCTTGCTGACATAAGCGGAGACGATTTTCAGGTCCTCGTGCCAGAGGCGTGATCACTCTCTCATCCCGTCAGTCCTAATTCCGACCCTCAGCTGGCTTTCCAACTTCAAATGGGACATCCGTGAGTTCCCAAAACCATTTGAAAAACGGACTCGTCAGACCAGAGAAGTTTCTGCCATTCTTGTTGGCGTATGACTTTTGTTTTGCATGGAAAACGTTTCACTTGCAATTGTAGCCGGAGTGACAAATTCTGATGACCGACAAAGACAATTTCTTAAGTGGTACTGAGACAACGTAGCGAGATGCTGACACAAAGATGACTTTTTTTTTTTTTTTAAGTGCTTTGGGATCAAAGGTCATGGATATTCAATGTCGATTTTTGACCAGGCCAAAATCCTTGCGCAGATTTCTCTAAATTCTCTGAATCTTTTGATGATGTTATGGACCGGAGATGACAAAATCCTTCAATTGTTGCAACGAACACACAATTAGTCGTTCACAAAATGTTGAACTCCACCCTTGCTTGAGATCAACGGAACCTTTCAGGGAAGCTCCTTTTTTTTTTAACCAACGACGACACGCACCAGTTTCCAGTTAACCTCGACCGACACCTGTGGAATCTTTTTTGTTTTTTTTTCCTGTTAACGTTCCTCAACGTTGCAAGTCACTTGTCACCGCTTTTGAAGAGTGAAGAAATGTTTGCGAACAAAAAAATAAAAATAACATTCATTCATTTGAACATAAATATCTTCAACTGCATATAAGTTGAAAACAATTTACAAATCTTAGGAATCTTTTTTTATGAATTTATTTTGAGCAACGGTCCTACTTCTTTGAAATTGGACTTTTGGGCTTTTTTTTCATCTGAAACGGCTCATAAATAAAATAGATCACGTCAAACCCGCCAAAACGCTAAAACTGCAATCGAGCAAAATTCTCCGAAAAATAAAAATGAGCAAACCTGCTATAAAAACTCATTTAAATATCCTCTAACCTTGGTCCTTACCGAGTCACACAGTCTTTTGGTGAGCGCTAACTGCCATACAAAAAGTGGTGGTGAAAAAAAAAAAACCCGAAGGCTGTAGAAGGTGACGTTTGTATGAGCCAAGGCCGAGCCAAATGAGCGATACGCTGCTTTCGTTTCAATGCCGTGATGGAAAATGAAGCAATTCCTTTCATGGCAGCGCCTGCGGGGCCTTCGAGACGGCTTGATTCTCGCAAAGGCCACAAATTGCAAAGAGCGCCCGCATGGAGTGGACACGTTGCGGCTTTGCGATCAGCCAGAGTGACGTTGGAGTCGCCGGCGATGCGCCACTCCCGGACGAGCGCTCAGCCACGCCCAAACGGATTGCCATGAATCCAAATTAGCTTCAAAGGCAGCGGAGAAGTAAAATGTCTGAATTGTTGAACGACACCATCGATGGCATCCGTTTGAGCGGCAACGCGGTTGAATGCGCCCTCCGCGTGACTGGAACCATGGCGAGCCCGATGGACGGGTCACGTGGTCAACTTGTGGGCGCGGCCCTCGCTAATGGAGCGCATTAGCCTGAGGCTGATGTATGGACTCTTGTCAAGGAGATGAGCTTTCGATAGGCCGCCGTCCCGGGTAGATAGAGTTTGTGTAATGGAATCCAGACGCCCGTCACTCGCTGCGGCCCGCAGTGGGTGGGGCTAATTCGATTGTTTTTCCATCCACACCTGACATGCGTCTGTGGCTCGGAGATAAAAGATGGACTCCTTCGCAACGGAAGCGAGATGGCAAATCTCAAAGTCAGTCCAAATGCCGTTTGCGTTCGCATTCTTTGTGGTTGAGTGCAGCGTAATCGCCGTCATAAAAACATATTAGATAAAAGCCATCGTGAGAAACTTTTAGGCAACCCGCCGATTCTAAACTCATTAGAAAAAGTTCTTCTTTCTGCGAGTTCCTCCACGAGAGAGCACTCCTGAAGAGAGAACCGGAAAAGTATTCCAGAAAGCGCTGGCGAACCGTCAAGGCCGTTTTTGACCGGCCTAACATAAAAAAAAAAGATATATATTCCTCACATTGACGTCATATTCTATCCTAGTGGAGGTGAGAGTTCGCCATGGCAACCGAGAGAAAAAGCGCAAGTTCCTTTTTTTCCCTTTAAAACTGGAGGTGAGAATGTAGAATTCATTCGTTCCATTTTCAAAACCAAAACGCAAAGATATAGATTTTCAATTGACTTGTTTTGAAAACACAAGCAACGACTTGGTAAGAAATTGTAATCTGCTCTGCAAAAAACAAAAAGCTGGCCTTTATCCTCAAACACGTCTGATTCCGTAAGCAAACCGAGTCAGCGAATTGTCCAAATCAAACTTCAGCGATTGTTTTGTCAGAGACGCTCTCTAATAAATTTGGAATGAACAAGCGAAGGTCTCCGAGGTGCAGCTCATGTCAGCCGTTGTCTAATCACGATGTTTGCTTGCAGCGAGCTGTGGGGCGCAGGTTAAAAGCAAAATCCAGTCGGCGTCGGCGTCGGCTTCAAACGGAAAAGGAAAAAAAAGAAAATGGCAGCGCAAATTTCCTTGCATCCCTGCAGGCGTTCCCAAGCAAGCCTCGTGCGTCGGGATGAGCGAGCAACAAACTGTGAAACGTGACCTATTGTTTGCGAACGCCGTCCGTTTCTTTCCCGTGACCTCAAAGTCCATCGACACGTCCTCCGTCTTTTTGCCAAATTGATTTTGCCCTCCCCAGCCCGAAATATTCCCCGGAGAGACCCTGTCCCGCATTTGACCTCCATCTTCCATCCCGCTCCGCTTCATCTTGCGTACGATAACTTTGATTCCGTTTGCCATCCGTCCCTCGGCGCTCTTTCGCCTTCAGGAAAGACGAAAGCTGTTTACGATGACGAGTAACGATCGAGCGGGCGATTGGCCGGTTGGGGACGATCTCGAGTGCAAATGTAACCGATAAGAAGACGAAAAACAACAATTGCGGTGACGGAAGAGGCAGAAAAAAAAAAAACAATCGTCATGAAAGTGGACGGCTGCGGTTTTTGCTTCGTAGATGACGTCACGCTGACCGATGACCCGAGATCATTTCTTGATGTTGGTTCGATGTTGAATTTCATTTTCTGCAATGATGAACATCAAGTTCTCAAAGTTGAATTTTTGTTTGTTTTTTGTTTTTGGCTGTGCTGAGGATGAAACATGAACACAAAATGATTTCATCCGATTCATTTGATGGAGGAGAGCGAGATTTTAATGGTTGAATCGATTTTCGGTCAAACTTAACGCGAATCGCTTTGAAATGAGAGCAAAACCTTCCCAAAAAAAAAATATATTTTGTGTCTGTGCGGGGCATTCGTCAAGCGGATACATTTTTTGGCAAATCAAGTCCGACGATCCTTGATTTCATCGGCTTTGCGAGCGCACTTTGAGCCTCGCAACGGTGCTGTCCCATTTGGACCTTTCTATCGAAAAGCAAATCCTTCCATGAAATGAGAAACGCTTCAAACGGGATTGCAAATTGTTGGCAAATTTGAGAGGTCGTCTTATCTGAAGAATGAAAAGGGGCCCGCTTGGAGCCGTCCGAACAAGAATCTGATATTGCTTGGGGAGAGACGAGAGAGGCGACGAACATCAGCGAGAACAAGATCAACGTTTGGACGGCATTTTATCGTTTGTTTCTGACAGCAGGTCCACTTGCGCTCCATTTCCTCTGCGAGAGGTGAACAAATGCGACGCGTTGCCGGTCACACGAAAACGACGACGGCGACGGCGACGGGTCTCTGTGGAGAAGATCCGTCCCGGCTCTGCGACATGAGAGGGAGCCAACATGGTTACCGTACGCACCTCTCACACGACGAAGAGCACGCCCCAGAGGAGGAGGAGCAGGTCAATGCTGCTCATGCCATTGGACGGAGAGTCTTTCTTTTCCCTCATTTTGAAGTTTTTTGTGTTTAAATGTTGTCAACGTCCACTTGAGTCGGTTACTTTTGTTGCCAACTCCGATTTGCCGGCGTTGCGTCTCTGCTGGTGTGAAGCGCATCGAGTCGTCTTGCGGAAAAAACGCGCGAACCAAATAAAACGACGTCAGCTCGAGCGATCGTGAAATTGAATTGTCGTCCAGCTGCCTCAGTTTTTCTGATCTCACGTGGAACAAAACTCAAACGTCACGGCATTAATGCGCAATGTTGCTTCGGGTCATTTTGTGAAAAGCATTTTGAAACAGGAAGCTTGTTCAAAACAGGAACAAACAAAGGCCATTTTTATTGCCGTGCAGCCTCGGCGACTCTTTGTAACAACTTGGATTTTAGTTTCCGGTCTTTTTATTTGGAGTCTTTGTCGGGTGTTGCTTGCGATTACGATCGTTTGCCTCCGAGACAGCGACCGGCAATCGACTCAAGAGCCAATTCTACTACTTTGCCGACACGGGCCGTTCGTGAGGGCGAAGCGTGTGAGGGCGGCACGCTTGTGGGACGCGATTGGACGTTGCTGCGGGTAACGGCCTGCTGGCACAAAGACTTTGCGCACATTTCAAGCCATAAACGGCACATGCGTTGAACCCGGCGGAAAGGTTTTAAATTTACTCAACCATTAGCATGAAAACTGGTCGCCATCTTATGACAGACAGGGTGTCATTAAATAAAAAAAAATAAAAAAACATTTTCCGAGCGATGCAACACATTTGTAGACCAAATTATTAGCGTTGACAAAGTTGATGAAAAACTCAAACAGATTCGGTTGAACTGCTGAAAGTCGTTGTCGACAATTCCATCCGAATCTTTTTAAACGCTTTCTATAAATCGTCGCTAACGGAGTCACAGCAGATAATCAACCGCTCACTTCTGTCCGGCGAGTTGCCGAAATCCCTGAAAATAGACGCCGGCAAGCCACCTCAAAAGTACGAGAATATTTGATGCAATCTCAAAACTTCCTTCCTTTACCAAGATTGTTGAGAATTTGGAATTTTTTTTTTTTTATCAACATCAATTTCTTGTAGTCCAAAAATCAACCAAACAGGTTGCATCAGCATTTTGCTGTTCTGCTGCATGCAAAGCGTAAAACTGCCAACAGGAATGACGTTGGGAGGGGGGGGAAGAAAGAAAGAAGTCATTTTGGGTTCAAGTGGGAGGAGCCGAGAAGACAAAACCTGCCGCGGCGCACGAGGTGAACGCCATGGAGTCCGTTACCATGGTGACAGACTCCAAATTGGTCTCACCCGTAAGCTCAGCTCAGTTGCGTTCATGTTTTCACATCGTTTGCTTTCGGGAATCGCCCCTTCAGCTCAGTTTGATTCCCTTTTTTCTATTTATTGGTTCACCAAAATCAAGTCATGCCCAATTTCCGTTGGTAATTTTCAGGATTTCTTTTACGACTCTTTCCAGTTTGATTGAACAAATAATTGCGTTGCGTTCTGCCTTTTACAGTTTGGTCCACGTGGAAACTTGACGAACTTTGATTGAAAGTGAAACGCTGAAGACTTTTCAATTTCATTGATCTCTTTAACATGCTCGTAATGAACGACGAGTACAAGCCCAAAGCCACAATTTGCTATCAAACCTCCACCAGGGTTGCGATAGTGTTTGGCGAAGGACGCACACACACACGCACACACACTAATCTCCTCTCTCAGAGGCGCTTAGCATTGTTCTGAAGCACAAATGTCGCCATAAAGAGCTCCCGTGTGGGAGGAAGCAAGATTCCGTTCCTTTTGTTTTCCCTCTCGCAGGCAAACACGTCAATCGTGTTTGGTGAAGCGAGAGCGCATGCATTTTGTGCGAGAGTGTTTGCAACCAGAGTGGGCGTTTAAATGTCTTGTCCCAACATTGCATCACTGGCTCAGCGTCTCGGTTCCCCAATTTAAGCTGACTTTGATGATTCCGAGCTTCCAGAAGCTAATTGCATCCGTCGCGTGACGTCAGTGTCGAGTCACGTTGCGTTCGAAGGCGCCAAATGACGCCTTTGAAGCGAGCCGTCGATGACGCTCCTGATGGTTTCGCCGGGTTTTACACCTTCCAAATTTCAATCACCGTTGCGCAATGTGGAAACATCGCAGATTGCAGCCAATCAAAATGCACACGTGCCAAAAATAGACATTTTAGGTTTTAAGCGAGCCGGACAGAGACCCGGTCGATATATGCCGTCTTTTGCAACGATACCTAACGATATTTATCATATCGAAGCCTGCAGGGACTGACGCCAAAGTGGATGCAAGCGCCCGGTCCGTTCAAGCCAACGGGCCACGAGATGAGCCTCTCAATGGATCGCCACTTTTATTTTCAGCCACGTCCTCTCAATGGAGCAACCTGCTTCTCCCTGGACTGTCACTTTTTTTTTTATGGTTTCATAAAAGCGATACAGTACAAAATAGCGACTATATGTGCCGCCTATGCTGGCACTTCAATGTCACGCGTAAATCAAATCGCTCATTGTATGGGTGTGACTTGGCATTTTTTTTTTGCGATGGTCAGGTTCGGCCACTTCGCGTTCGAGTGTGAAATAAAAAATATATATATTTATATTTATTTATTTATTTATTTTGAGCCAAGTGGATCCGTATCGCAGAGTAAAATAACAAACAAGGAAAACAGAACAATAATGGGAACAATAATACGAAAGAAAAAAATAATAGCAATCCTTCCACTGTGATTCCAACGATCAACCTAAAAAAACGAGATGTTGGCCGGTGGTTCGTCAGACTGGAATAGATTCTGACAGAAGCGCACACTCGATAAAATCATTTTCTGACCCAGATGTCCGAAAAAAAAGAAAAGCAGAAACTGCAGCTCGTCTGTGGTGTTCTCATGGTGCTGACTTCCAGATTCAAGAGGTAACACGGAACCGGTGAAGCGTTTAGCAAGCTGACGCAAATGTTGTCATTTGTAACGGCATTCTTTTAAAATGGCAACTGACAGATTATTTTGTGTTCTGCAGACAAAAGTGACATTCCAAATGGCAAAATGCGTGGAAATGTTTCCAGTGTGCAACGACTGCAACAAAATGCTCAGCTTCATGATGACAAATTAAAAGGAAAAAGCAAGAAATCGAGAGCATTTGTTTTCACGTGAGCACGACGGGGAGAAGAAGATTCATGACGTGACGTCAACTCTCGCCGGTAGATGATTAAGACGATTCCGACGATTGATGTTCCTTTCAAGTGAGGCGAGTGGCTTCAATTTCCGCTTTTGTTTCACACGCAAACACACAAACACTCATCGGCGTGCGTGCGTGCGCCTCGTCTTTTGTTTTCAGACGCCGCTGGTGTTTTTCTCCTCGTCGATACTCCCTTCTGTGAGGCGCGCTTTGAATATGTTCCCGTCACCTGAGAGGCAAACGGACAAACGCACAAAGTCGCACACCAAGACGCACTGCTCTCCCCTCGTCCGCTCGTCATCCATTTGATTGTTGCGATGCTCGTTCAAGTTTTCACTTTCCGCAAATGTTTTCAGGACAACACTTAGAGCCGTCCAAGTTGTAACGAGTAGAACGGTTTCGTTGTGCCCAGTGATCCGTAAAAAAAAAAAAAAAGTTTGTTCTTGGCCCGGTCGTACTTGAAAGTCCCCGTAAGTAAGATTCAGAATTTGTCACATTGCAGACACGGGCGATGTTAAAGACATTTCAGCGGGTGAAGTATATCCGCGTGAAGCGTCCACCGGTTGGAATTTATCCCATTGGGTCGTCACCGGGTTCGTCCAACAAATGCGAGCGGGGCAGCGCGACCGCCTCGCAGTACAGAAGTGGGCGCTTCGATTCCGGGCGCCGGCTTTCCTGTGTGGAATTTGTATGTTCTACACGTGCCTGCGTGGCTTTTCTCCGGGTACTCCTGTCTCTGGGATGGGAGCGAGGAGAAGCGAATAGATAAACGGAGATCATATTCTTCGGAAAACCGAATCCTAGAAATAGACTTGTGGCAGTGCGATGGTTTGGATGAATTCCAGCAGCCTTCAGAATCGGTGAAAAAAGAAATTTGAAAAAATGAGTCCAACCAAGTGCTTCGGCCCGCATTCTCTGGAATGATGACGGTGACTCCTTGCGGGCTTTTGGATTGATGCGGTTCGTGTACGTGACTGCACGAGCTCATGATTTTGGGAGTGTAAAATGAAACCGGTCTTTCACTCTCGGTCCACTTTCCGAAGAATGAATTAATCGTCCCGTCAAGCGGCTCATGGTGAGCTGCACACCACAAGTCGTCTGCACACGTTTAGCCAAACGCTTGCGTCAATGCGCGGGCGGCCAACAATCAATGTCGTGCCGACGGCACGAGGCAAAAAAAAAAAGGGACGGCCGCGCTCGCGCATGTGCACACGCAGCAGAACGCAAACGTGCGGAATGATTTCTGGACCCGTGAGAACGAATCCAATTGGAGCAAACGGACGACCCCCGGCAGTTGTCCCAAGTTTGATCTTTTGACTTCAAAAGCGTTTCTTGACCTTTCCAGTTTGCCGGACACGCGAGATGGAATGGCTGCAATCGCACGCAAGAATTCCATCATTTGAGTTTATTCTCCAAATTGTTTCGTGGTACCTCCTTTCGCGACAAACAATCAAGATAAAGATAAAGATGTCCTTTATTAGTCCCACAACGCGAAATTTGAGGTGTTACAGCAGCAAAGATCGAGATCACACAGAGTCGGCGGCGTAATGTAGCCGTTCATGTATAACATTAGCAGCAGACGTTCATAAAAAGCATGCAAATATATACAGTATAAACGTATCGAAGTGTAAGGAAACACTCCTAATGCCTGTCCATTACACGGAGGGGGAAACGCTGTCATGATAAAAACTACTAAAATGGAAGGAAATACCGCAACGATAAATATATTGTAACCATAAAAGTACTGTAATGGTAAGAGTACTGAAATGATAGAAAAGTACTGCAATGATAAAATATACTGCAATAGTAAAAGTACCGCAATGATAGGAAATACCGCAACAATAAAAATATTGTAATAGTGAACGTCCTGCAATGGTAGAAATACTGCAGTGATAGAAGTACTGTAATAAGAATACTGTAATGGTAAACAAAATACATCATCGGTCAATATTTAAAGTACACCATTGGCTGAAAGGACAGTCGTAGTGTAAATAAAAGCAAACATTTGTAGTTGGCGTGTCTTGGATGTGGTTACGCAGAAAAACAGACTGCTGGGAATTATTTTAAAATTTTTCGCCACAACGTCGCCAACGTGCACGTGAGTCTGATGAAGTCCAAAGCTCGAGATATCTGGAAAAATCCGTCTCAACTCCGGATGGATACCGGAAGTATCCGTTTGTAATGAAGTGTTTGTAATTATTTGGACCGTCCGATCACTCGGCGTGACGTAAGCGAAATACGAACGGAAGCAGCGACGGTGTCTTGCTGTACCTAATATTGTGGCCGGAGGTTGTCAGTCACCATTTGACGGATTTTGTCGCGTGGCTCGTTGGACTTCTTCAGCGTTCTTTTCAAAGATACTCATGGAATTATCCTCGCAATTGATTTGAAATCATATGGCGTCGATTCGCAAGCTTTTAAAATGGAAATGGGATTTAAATGGAAGTCATTTCTGGATCAGCCGTGTCAGCGCTTCTGAAAGACAAAACTCCCACGGCACAACGAGAAGGATTCGACTAGTTGCCATCAAGTCTTTCGTGGCCAAGATGAACGCCTCTGCAAATGTCTTGACCTTTAAACTTCAACTTTGAACAAATTGTGAGAAAAATGACAAAAATACTGCGAACGATTATTTCCTCGGACTCGTCTTATGTCATCCACAAAAACGACCTAAGGACACATTCTAACTTCAAATATATATATATATGTATATAATTTGATGTATTTATATTTTTCATCGCAGAAGTGGCGAGAGGAGGAGGAGCCGGGGGGTGAAATAAGCAATTAGCAGATAAGGTGGCCAAAAAACATTTTGAGCCACTCGGTTGTCTGACATGCGCACGCACACGCACACACATGCACTCTTCCGTCAGTCTGCATGAGTTCTTGTGACAGTCGCCCCCCCCCACGTGCCTATCGGCTGCAACCCGTCGAAAACCTTCTCAAAACGATTTCATTAAAACGTCTCCGGCAATTACGGCACCGTGGCGATGCTGTGACCTTTCACACCTTCCGTGAATTCCGTGTCATGTGTTGTCCAACTTTCTCACTCCATCTCTTTTCAGACGTCACTCCTTTTTTTCTCTCTCTTTGGCAATGGAGCAACACAATCAAAGGTCACGCATGGATTTGACATTCTCCACCTTGTTCTCAAAAGTTTCCCAAAGAGTTCAACAACATCCGCCGCTGGTCTGAACGCACCGGTTAAGATCGGGGATGTCGATTGTGGCTATGGAAAGCCCTTTGAGACTGTCTGTGATTAAGGGCTATACAAATAAAATTGACTTGACTTGACTTGACCGTTCGGCCAAGGAAAACCAAAGCAAAATGCCATTTGGGAAAACCCAAAACACCTCGAGAGGGCATCACGCACCTTCCACGAAGACCGGGCGTCAATTAATAAATCACGTGATATTCTCATTCAATGTTCAGTTCAAAGTCCATTTAATGAGACGGCGCTGGTCGATGGCGGCCGGGAAGCCGTCCCGCTCATGTCGTTGGCGGCTCAAGTCATGCCCAAAAGCAACCGCTGCAGCCAAACTTCATTCGTTGCCACCTTGCCCGTCGTCCAAGCGGGAGAGCGGGGGGGGGGGAGGCAAGAGAAGCGGCAGTTCAGCGGCCCAAAATCATCAAGACATGCGCTTGAGCTCGAGCTTTTCTCTTTGGTTTTGCCCGTTCGGCGCTTCCAAAGTAGCAAAAAAAAGTTGCCGATGCGTCCGTCACATTAAAGACGAGAATCCGAAAAACGCAAACGGCACATTTTTAACCTTTAACCTTCCGTCTGGAAAACGGTCGAGGAACGACTTCTACCGGTCTGCAACTGACATTCAATTCCAAGCTTATCGTTTGTATTTTGCGGAGGGTCGGATTCCATGACGGATTTAATTTGTTGCCAAAAATGGAGTCTGCATTTTTATTTCAAGCATCGGATTAAAGATTTCCTCTCATGATTTTTTCCCAAATGTGAACGGGAACTCGTCATGCTTTTTGAAGACGCACGTGGCCGAACGAGGCGGCGTGACTTGAGCGGATATCCGGCGACAATAAGAAAGCTTGTTGGCCGAACGTTTGGTGGCGTTTTCTCCCGGAAGCCCGACAAAAGTTGGTGCGGTCAAGAAAAAGAAATGAACGTCGTTCAAAAGCGAGCGGGCAGAAAACACGTTGGCGTCTCGTTGGCGTCTTCCCAAGTGTTGAGTCCTTGTGCGCGTTTGCGAAACGTTGGCATGTTTAAGGCCCGTCTCGTCTCCCACTTTGCCGCCTCACAGCTTGATTTTGTCGCTGAGGAAGCAAACAGTCGACGTTTTTTCCGCCGCAGGGATCAAAGAGATGGACGCAAACGTCTTTTTGAAACAAAGTCGGAGCGAAGACGGCTGTGATCATCTTCTCTCTTCTAACAATTGTCAAACGTTTTTGTTTGCGACGTCACACTCGATCGTCTCGTCTTCTCCGCCTGCCGCCATCCAAACGCCGTCTCCTGCTGTTCTTTTGAGATCTTGAAGAGGCGCAGCAGGAAAGCAAACGCGAAGAGAGCTCACTCTCGCTCTCACGCTCTCGTCTCCGATATTTTCCGGCGAACTTTGAGTCCATCGAGTGTCGCGGGCGTCATCTTCCGGACGGTTCTTTTTCACTTTTTTGCTGCCGACTTCCCGTCTCGTGTTTGCTCTCCTCTTCTTTCTATCTTGCCATCTCTGGGGAGAGTTTCTCTTATCCAAAGCCAAACCTCAGCGGCTGTAAGCGGCCGCTTTTGAAGTTGCGGCGTTGTGCTTGACGACGCCGTGCTGCTTCATGCAGATATTGCCACCATTTGGGACGGGGATAAACAAAAGATTACATTTAGTTTAAGGTCAGTCACTTTTTCGGTGTGTGTGTGTGTGTGTGTGTGTTAAGTCGAGCCTGCGGGTCCGCAGTGGCCTCTCGTCACCTTGCCAATCACATCAGTTAGGTGGCGTGCGATAACCTTATCTCTGCCTGAGCTCTGCATAGCCAAAGGGCCACCCCCTTGGCACACACACGCACACACACACGCACACACACCCACGTTTCCACGTATGAAAGGAAAAAGGCCAGAGAAAAGATGGAGATCAATGCTGCTAAATCAAGGACATGCACGACGCTGCTTCTCGCCGGCTCTTATCTATAATGGAAAAGTCCGCCATTTACGGCTCCCTGCCGATCGCTCCATAAAATAGTGCAGCAAAATGTTGCTTGTGGAAGAAAAACACATGCAGAAATGGCAGCTTAGCGAAAGGAAAACATTTTTTTTTGTGTCCTCGAAATGGTTTGACTCATTTGGTCCAGTGATGCATTGTTCCTGAGGCGCCTCCCTCGAAGAAAGAAGCAATTTTTCTGCTTTTGAAGAACAATCGGGCCGAGTTTGAATCGTTTGGGTCGTGTTTGTGGCTCCATTTGGCGGCAAAAAGCTTCCAACAGTCAACCATTCTCACCGCCGATGACCCGACGAAAAAAGGAGTTTAGCACGTTTCAACTCCTGGCAGTCGGAACGAACCCGTCCGACCGACCTCAAGTAAAGACGAGACGTTCAAGTCGGCTTTTCCTGACATTTTGCTCGCCATCACAGAAGCGTCCGACTCTGATTCTGTTGGATAGCGATCAGGCAGTTGAACAGGCAGCGGACGGGCACACGTTGGGTCCTACTTTTGTACAAATCGGCGCGCATTAGAGATGCCACGAGAACGATTATCGTTCTTGCCGTGGAAGAACGCATGACGCGGAAAATCTCAAATGAGAACAAAATTGTATTTTTGCGTTCGGGAGCACTGGGGAAGTGGGACGGAACTTTTGGATTTTCATCTCCAAATCTTTTTTACCGTACGCTAATAATCCAAGTCTCAGCAGACCTCGTTTGGGATTCGTCAAAATGACGGATGATTTGAAATCGGCCCGATGGCCCAATCCCAAACCGTGAAATTTAAATTACCTGGAGGTGTGATGACTTGTCGGTCGCTGGCGCAGTAAATGGCAGCAATGCGATGGGCTGCAAATGTGTCGCACGTCTCGCAAAAGTTTCACTACTCCAGAGTCCCGCCTTGACTGCGGACTGGACAAGCGGTACAGAAAAAAACAAAAAAAGATCAATTGCGGCCCACTGCAAACAACAAACGACATTGTTGGGGGAATTTTTCTTTTTTTGTTTCACTGAGAATTGCGCTCAGAATTGTAACGAACCTTTTATTACATTATTAGAATAACGTCCCTAAAATTGTGGTCAATGCAGTTTAGTGTACACAAATTGTGACAGCCACACCGTAAAATAATTTGTGATGTCTAATAATAGCGTTATAAGTTATTGTTTTGGAGTTTTACGGCAACTTTCCATTTGTCGCTTACACTCCGTTTTCCTTTTGTATTCTCGAGCGTTGATTCAGTACAATTTGTCGTAGGCCTTTTGTCTCGAGTATCGCTGTCGTAAAGGATTACCGCTAACATCCTTTCATGAAGGTTCTTCAAGGTGGAAGAAATTCTCCAATTGGGTCGAGGCAGCCGTCCAAAGCATTTTTACAATTCCAACCAATTTTTTGCCAAGAATGGCTGTTTGGGACGTACCTTGGTTTGATGAGTTCACATCGGTGAGGACATTCAGTAAAGTAAGACAACAAGCTTAACTTTGTGCAAACAGGTCAGATTTGATAAACATCTGAAATGTTTTCATTTCAAGAAAATGGAAGAAAAAATTTCTCTCGCTGAGTTGGGAAAGTCTGACATTTATTTTGCATTTCAGCTGCACTAATAAGATAAATATAAAAACATAAGAATCGCCCCATAATATTACAGAATGGCCTCATGCATTTTTTAATGATCATTTTTGTGGCTATTTTGAAATAAATATCAAGTAACAATTTGGCAAGTTTTCGCAAGCCATACAAAGCTGTGGAGGTCCGAATTTGGCCCGCGGGCCTTGCGTTTGACACAGTGTGTCCTCATGTCGCCTCAAAATAGCGACGATGAAAGAGGAAAAAGGAAACATGGATGGGTCTTCCATTAAAGCTCCTGAGTGGATCCTCTTTAGCACCTTAAAGCCAATTGTGTCTGTTGCAAACAAGAGCGAACGAGGTGGCGATGAAGCGAGACGAGGGTGGCCGCGGAGCGAACTTGTTGTCAACTTGTCAGAAAATGGAGCTTGATTAGAATGAGGTGCCGCCAATCAGCCGCCCGGCGAGGCTTGATCACGAGCACGCGTCACACACGACACATGACGGAACACTTTTGGACGGGTCATGTGACGTTCACGTACGCGAGTGGACGGCAGAAGGAGAAGCGGAGAAAGAAGGTTCTTCTTCTTCAGCATCTGCCAAAAGTATCGTTCCGAGTAAGCAAACGAAATCCTTGAAAACGGGGAGAGCGATGCTGAAGCGTCCGACTCTTTGTTCACAAACTTGGGAAACAAAGCACAAATGTTCTTTTCAATTAAAGCCCTTCAGCGATCACGAACCGAAGTTTCGCCATGCAGTCGAACCGTAACAGCATTTGTCGACGCCACTTTTTATTTGTTTATTTATTTTTTTTATCCCAGTCAGCCTTTTCCCAAATCAAGTTTATTAAGTCCAAATAGCGTTCCAGCATGACTGATGATCGTTTGCAAATGCGCTTGAGGCTCGCTGGCAGCTGCAACTGACGTTGGATTTGTTTCGAATTTTGTATATTACAACTTGAAAGGAAATACAAGATCCATCTCAGTATGAAAAAAGTCAAATGCTGTACAATGTCCAAGAGGAAAGCAAGTCGGTTTATTTATTTTTTTTCAAACCAAATTCTGTACAGGAAAATGTATTGCAAAGGGAAATGCGAGATGATTTCAGTTTTTTGAGATCACATTTTGGGATATCGTTTGAGTTTGACCCAACATTTTTGGAGGGTGCTCATAAACTAATTCACCCTCAACTTTGGTCTGTTCCGTTTCATCAGTTTTCATCTTTCGCCACCATAAAAATGATTTTTGTAATGACGCGCAAGCTTGAAGTTTAGACATTGGACTATTTCTACTTAATTGTACGTCGAGCAAATTAACTTCATGCAAATTTTCAGTTTATGGACGTAAGAACGATCTGGATTAGGAAGAATTGTTTATATTCAGAACGTGGAATTCAAAATGAAGTCGTTTCAAAATCCTTAACACGAGTTCTTCGTTTTGATAACTATCCATATACGCGGCATGTATAAAAAAAAATGGAAACACATTTTTGTTTTTTCGTTCTTGTTGACTGCAGCCAGTTTGGCATTCTTAAAGTGAATTTGTTCTCTAACCCAAACGCAAAATCAACTCATCTAGATCCTAATGCTACTCATTTCGGAAGTAGTTGGATAGTCTACAACTAATAAAAAAAAAAATAGATATATAATTTGACACAACACGTTTGCGCTCATCACTAAATCGGGCGAGTTCTTTCTTTTTCTCGATGAAACCAAATTGTCGTGACTAGCATGAGTGTGCCGGCTTGGGTTTTGCTCGCGGGACTGAAAAACGTTCCTTTCCATCACCGGACTCAACAGGTTCCGTGGCAGCAAAGCAGCTTTGTCAGCCACTTCTCAACGCCTTCGATCCATCTCATCTCAATAGCCGACACGGTGGACTCCACATGCGTCCATCGGAGGCTGATCAGTCACGTCGAATCTCGTTTAGCCAATAAAGTCGGACAGCACTCTTTAATGTGCCTTTCCCGATAGCAACGATGACGACGTCGCGTTGGCCCATCCGTCACGATGAGCCTCAGAGGGCCTCATTACAGCCGTTCCAAATAACGGCACCTAAAACGCGCGCTCACTCGAGCGGATTGCGTGCTGCGATGATGGCCGCGTCGCGTGGGATTTGTTAAGATTGTCAACTTTTATTAAGCTTCAGAATAGCAGCCGCCACATTATACGTTCAGCCGCTAAAAGTTTATGCTCTCTCTTCGCATTTGGGTGGCAAACTTTTTGTGCTTTAGCGAATGCTGACAGTTTTAACCGTGGAACATTTAGGAAAGCAATTCCACCTTTTGGAATGCGACAAACGCAACTGAGAAAAAAACGAAACAAAATGATCATACAGCGCATAAAAAAAGAAAATCGAGCTATTAAATATAAATCGTGTCCATTCACATTCTCTCGACTCTGACTTCATGCTTTAAATCATAGGTGTCAAACTCTGGCCCGCGTGCCAAATTTGGCCCGCCGTGTAATTATATTTGGCCTGTGAGGCAATACCAAACGCCTACGATACCATTTTACAGTCAAAATGATAAAAGTAATTTAGAAAAATTGTATTGCATTAATAAAACAAATTAGAATAGAAAATATTATTAAGATGCCGTCGTGCGCTTGACTGAAAATGCGGCGAACATCATGAGCAAAACCTCGGCACAATCGTCTTCCTTCCTCGGTTGCCTTTTTCGGAGGCGACATTTCGTGTGAGACTCACATGAAAAGAAATCGGACTTTTTATTGCTCTCGTGCTCTTTGATTTCCAAAAGAGCTGATCTTGCTCATCTGTCATGCTGTTTGCTCTCACAAAAAACAGGCTTGCGGTGTTTTTTCGCACTCGGATTGTGCTTGAAATAAAATGCAGCCCCAATCCAAAGAAACAAAGCATTGCTCTGATTTTCGATGAAACGGAGCAACATTGGTGACAACGTCGGACAAGAACCTGCAGAAGGCCACTCGCTGGTCAATTGAGTGCACGCAAGTGCACAATGTCAGACGATACAATCCAACTTTATTTCGATAACGCTGGAGCGGAAACAAAGCGGCGTCCATACGGTGTCATAAAAATTGGCAGGAAATTAGAACACCAAATAAAAACAGAACAGCGACCGTCGAAAGCTAAAGAATAAAAATGTGTCTTCAAACGGCTTTTCAAAGTGGTCAGAGAGGGGGCGGGGCTTGCCAAAGCAAAGGGAAGGACCGACAACAGAAAAGGCTCGATTCCCCCCCCGAGGCTGCGTTAGTCCTCGGCACGTAGACGAACAAAAGTATGTTAAAGCAAACTCTGAAGTGCACTGATAAGAGAGGCCGAGATTGGGACGACGGGATCCGTTTTTGCGGAGATCCACTTAAAAGGTGAGCAGCAGTATTTTGGAGCAACTGGAGACGCTTGAGGGAGGACTGGCTGACTCCAAAGTAAAATTAGCAAGCCTAAGGTGCAAGCGTGTACTGGTGGTCTCCGGTGGCGAGGAGGTGAAAAAGAGACATTCTCCAAAAAGGACACACACACACTTATGCACACCCCCCCCCCCCCCCCCCCACACACACATGCACACACTCGTTCCAACATCTTTCCTTCAGCGTTTTTATGTGGCGTGATCTTTTTCTTCCTTAGTTTCTTTCCAGATATTTGATTTCATGGATAAACTTTCCGGCTTTCGGAAGAGTGAAAGGTTGCAGGTAAACCGCTGGAAGAGAAAACAAGGCAGAGCTTTCTGCCCAGGAGATAGCGATCATATCTTATTTTGCCCGACGGAGGATAATAATATCGCACGGCGGAAGCTGCTTGTTGTGTTCGGTTCCGGCTCGTCTCTCAGTTCTGCGGCATCCGACTTTACAACGTTCACACTTAATAGATTTGATATCAACCGCAGATGCACAAAATGTGGAATTGCTGCAGTTTGCAGAAACATTTCTGCCCGAGAAACGCAGATTGTGTTTTGAGAGTTGACATGAATGATTTTTTTTACCTCCCAAGATAAAAGAAATCAAATCAAATACTTTCCGGGGCGGCTCGGTGTCTGATTGGTTAGCACGATGGCCTCACAGTGCAGAGGTTGTGGGTTCAATTCCGGCTGCGGCCTTCCTGTGTGGAGTTTGCACGTTCTCCCCGTTCCTGCGTGGCTTTTCTGCGGGTACTCCGGTTTCCTTCCACATTCCCAAAACTTGTCAGGTGAATCTGAATTGTCCCTCGCTGCGATTTGTGAGCAGATGGTTGCCCATATTCAATATTTGAGGATTTGCCGGGGAAGACTTCAGGCTGCCCGCCGGGAGACTCGGCGGCAGGCAAGACGATCTTCATGTGTTGGGAGGCGATGGGAAGCGCTTGAAAAATAATCGATACTTTGTGGCGCTCGCTCGATGGCCGGGTCGATTTTGTAGCGATGACGTTGGTCTTCTCAAGCCGAATTTACTGAGCCAAGGCACATATGTTGACTCGGACGGACCGTTCCGTCCCAGGGACGAAATGCGCATGTCCGTTCAGCGCAACGACAACGACGAGCGGTGACGACAGATGTGAGCACGTCCGCTCGAACTGCAAGCCGAGCTTTAGCATTGCAACGAGTCGCTGCAGCGAACAAGCGACTCGGTACAAGGTGCACCTGAAGCAGGAACGGATTTTTTCATTTTGGATTACGAAAAGTATTTGCAAAGAAAGATGACTCCGCTCGGGTTTTTTTGGTCATGATGTCACGCATCCGGAATACGGGTCGCAACAAGTGGACAAAGCTAAAATCAAAATGAGCCTCGTCCGAGAAAACACGAGGCGGCAGCAGCCGCGTCCTCCGGCACCTCCTGGCCACATGTGACGACGCGCTGATTTGCTTTCCTCGTCTTCACTTTGAGGTTTTTCTGGTGTGGCAGACCAATGACGGTCTTTGCCGTTGTCGAAGACCTGCACCGTATCATCGCATCAGCGTGGCAGCGGACACAATTTTGCATTCAGCTCTTTTCCTGGTTCTCATGAGGTCGCGTCGGCGTACCTAATAATATGACGGCTTGCTTCCACTTCCACCAACAGAAGCAAATTACGTCCAAATGAAATGTGTCCGAAGGATCTTGGTGGAGTTTGGTTGAATGAAGCTGTGACCCATCCGTTTTTTTAGGGGTGTTCAGAAATAATCTGTTTTGTGTCAAGCATGCTCACGTATGCGTGAACACGCGCAGTTTTCTGGCGATGACGGCGCGACGTGAGCCTGCTAATGAAGTGTTCGTGGGGGGGGGGGCATTCTGCTTTCAGAGGTTTGCCCTCTTGGCCTCCTCAGCTGGAGATAAATCGCTAATAAGCTTGTTATGGGAGGTCAGTGGGATGTCACCGCACGCACACACACACACACACAAATAGGCACAGAGTAGAGCAGCGCATGACTGCTTCCAAAAAGGTCTCCAGGTTAATACCAAGAAATAAAGACTCGGTTTTCGAGGCAACACCCAAAAGTAATCCCGCTGAAGAGCGAGCTAATTACGAGACGTCACGTTCTGTTCATGGTGCCGATGTCATCGGAATCGGAAATGGAGTGAAACTTGGCTCGACATCAAATTTCTTTCTCTGCTAAGTTTTGTTGCCCACCGGAACGACTTTTTTAAGACGAGTTCCCACAAACAGAAAATCCCAAATATTGCCGCAAAATGTTTAGCCGTTGACGTGGTCCTACGAAGAGATGTCCGCATACATTTTAGAAACCAGCGATTGCAGTTCTCTCACATATTAAGCCACGTAAGATTTTCATTTGTTTTATTATTGATTTGTGTTTTTTACGTTCCGACCTCAGTATCTTCGGCTCTCGTTATTTCCATCCATCCATTTTCTGTTTTGCTTCTGCTCACGAGGGTTTCGCGCGTGCTGGAGCCCACCCCAGCTTTTTACGGGCAGTATTCGAGGTCAGGGGTCACCCCCCCCCCCCGACTGGTTTCCAGCCAATCACAGCTTGTTATTTTCCAAATACAATATGGAAAATACAATCGGCTCTTTGCACACTTGAACTTGCTGGCTGGGCGATGAATCGACAACATACTGCAAATAAATGAACAGGAAAGCAATCAAATAAATCCATCAATAAAAATCTTTCTGATATCAATTTGGAGTCTGCAAGTGTCATCTCAGAGCTATTTTTCGTGCGGTACGTGAGCTCTCAAACATCCCCTTCGCCACTCCACGGTCGCCTAGAAAGCAATTTTGCATCAAAGATCCATCAGTGAAATGAGTTCTTCATGGCGCTTTTGCACTTAATTGGCAACGCTTGACAAATGTTTCCTATTATGATCCACCTCCAGAAAAATGGGCCAAACATAAATAAGCGGGGTCCGTGCAAATTGTGCCACAAAAGAGCTCGTTGGTGCTCGACTTTCAAACGACGCTTTCCCATTTCTTTTAATTGGATGCCACCAAAGAAACAATCGAGAGAAATGTTCTTTAATATCCGAGCCGCAGTCCAAGCCGAGAGCATCTCGCGGACACTTTATTAAGGATTCGATATAGCGGCCATTATGGAGCACGTTGACTTGGAAATGTACAAAAAATGGACGCTAATCAACTCATAGTCTTGAAGGAGGGAGGGAGGGGTTCGCCAAAACGTTCCGCAATCGGGCGCCGTTGCTGTCAAGATAATGAACATACTTTATCAGCCGCAGGAGATGATCTTTACAACCATCTATAAAGTGTGTGTGTGTGTGTGTGTGTGTGTGTGCGCGGCGGGCACACACTGCTGATAGATGGCAAAGACCTTGGAGGGCGGAGTTGTGTGTTTTCTCCGACGGATGAACACGTCTTCCACTCTGAGGTCAATCTGTCCCATGACCACTTAGCGGGCCATCAATAGATGGCGCCGTCCGCGACAAATGTGGCGTCCAAAGGCAACTCGGCCTCATCGCATGCGGCAATGCGGAGACATTTTTGTCTGTTTGCTACATTCTGCAAATTGATTCTCCTTTGTTTGTTGGTTTATTGAATTTATAGACAAATGAAAAAAAATAAAGTCAGAAGTAAAAAGATTTCAAAGAAGGGAAAACAGAAACGGTCATCACCGTTGACATGTTTGACGGGGAGTAAGAAGAAGTAAAGAACCGATCTAGTTCTACCACTTGATATTTTTTTGGGGTGTACTTTAGGAACGAATACAATAACAGATCACGCAGTCGACGATGTACATGGGCATTGAGTATTCATTTAAGCTTAACCGCAACCTTAATTTAACTCTCGCCCTAACCCTGAGCGTCCATCGGGGGCAGCACACCCCCTACAACTCTTCACGCGATTCCCGTCTCCTGCTGCTTTCTTCTCTTCTTTCCGCGTCGACGCTTCCACCTCATTCGGACAGTTTGCTCATCGAGCTCCAGCAGTGCTGGACCGTCACATCTGGATGGGATCCGTTCACGTGCGCTCCCCGGGCGTTTCCGTCACGGTTCTTGCACCAGGCGTCATGAGAACGTTTTGGACGTGACTGTTTTTGAACAAAATGATTTTCTTGGAAAAAAGATTTTATCCAAATTAGCTGTGGAATTGCTTCAATGACATGAACTGAAAATAATTACAGCTTTGACATGGAAACCTCAAAGGTCTACTTTAATATTTAAGCTTCTTTCTATTTGTTCTGAACACCGAGACGTGCCAAAAATGATGTGCCGTTGCTCTGAAGAAAGTTGAGTTTTGTGTCATCTTCTCGTTCATATCCGCTCAGCCGTCTGGTCGGCCGTGACAGGAAGTAGCTCATCCTCAGGACAGCTGCCTGAAGACTTTGTTAGCTGATAGATCGGAGTGACACAAGACGGACGCTCGCAGACAAAATGACACATCATTTCCATAAAATGATGGAGTGCTGCAGTGATGAATCGATTCGAGCACGGCCGTAAAACGCACTTTGGCTGCTCGCGCTGTTCTGTGCGTGTGTGCGTGTGCGTGTGTGTGCGTATTTTCTTCTCAGGGGATTCCTGCATTCTCACTTGACAATCCAAGGAAACTCCCCAAATTGCAAAAAGGAGGAACACACGCTTGTGTTCGGGCTCGTTTCATTCCCTCCACGTCACGTGCACAGCGGCATCGACTTTGTTGTTTCCCGCAGTGCGCTTAATCTTCATATTTGCGTGTCACTTGACGCGTGGGCGTGTGTAAATGAGTTCATCACGTTTGTTTGCGTGCGTGGGCACTCTTGCTTCGAAATCAGAGAGCTCAACAAAGGTACACTCATGTCCCCCTAGTGGCTCTTTCCAGAACTGCGTGTAATTTCACCTTCATTAGGTATTCCCCGTCAAGCGTTTCCGCCAAAAGATTTATGCATTGCTTCGCAAGCACACTTCATATTAAGCGTCTCTGCAGCCGCTTTTCTGCTCCGGGCTGTGCATTTACCAGCCTTTATCCGAGTGTGAAATGTGCTGAACGCGCAGAATGTCGTCGTCGTCGTGAAGTATGGCGAGGTGCATATCTACTCCTCTCCCAAGTGCATGAACGACTCCTTTAAAAACATTTTCATTTGCTTCATTCACGCGTTTACGTGGCTGCAGCGCATCTCGGCTCTCCGCGACTTGGCGTGGCCGTCGTTCAGCCCTCGAAATATTCTTGACGTCAAACTCTCAATGGCACCGACGGCCGACGACATAATACAGCAGTCGCCTACCTCGAGTTTGCGGCAAGCCATATTTTGACGGACTGCCATGTAAACAAACAAACACGGTTGAGTTCAAATGTGGTTGTTTTGAATTAGTTGGAGGCCAACGCATGTTCCTGGAGTGGCGCCACCTTCGGGTAAGGGGCGACAACCACACCCGTATTTGCCTCAAATTTACTCCCACAGATATTGTCACCATTTCCACGCCATCCGATTTATAAGTACGAGTTTGCCGTGTTTTTCCGATGCACAAATATATGCAGTGCAGGGTCTTCAACCGCTCCCTGGCTCAAGCAGTCATCCCCGCCTGCTTGAAAACCTCCACCATTATTCCTGTCCCCAAAAAGTCACCCGCCGTCCACCTGAATGACTACCGTCCTGTCGCTCTCACACCAGTCATTATGAAGTGCTTCGAGAGGCTGGTTCTCCAGCACATCAGGGACTGCCTTCCTCCCGCTCTGGACCCCTACCAGTTTGCATACCGGGCTAACAGATCCACTGAGGACGCCATCGACGCTGCCTTGCATGTTGTGCCGGGCCACCTGGAACAACAGCAGAGCTATGCAAGGATGCTCTTTGTGGACTACAGCTCGACATTCAACACGATCATCCCAGACATCCTCGTCGCCAAACTGGACACTCTCGGCCTCCCTGCCCTCACACGCATCTGGATTAAGGACTTTCTGACCAACAGACCCCAGACTGTGTTGCTCGGCCCCTACACGTCCTCCACCCGCATGCTGAGCACCGGTTCCCCTCAAGGATGCGTGCTGAGCCCTCTCCTGTACGCCCTCTACACCTACGACTGCAGCCCGGCCCACGGTAACAACACCGTCGTCAAGTTTGCTGACGACGCGACAGTGGTCGGTCTGATCTCGGAAGGTGACGAGACAGCCTACAGAGAGGAGGTCCGGAGGCTGACGGCTTGGTGCGAGGACAACAGACTGCAACTCAACATTGCAAAAACAAAGGAGATCGTCATCGACTTCAGGAGGAACAAGACGGTGCCGCCCCCCCTCTGCATCGAAGGCGTGTGTGTGGAGAGGGTCCACACGTTCAAGTTCCTGGGAGTACAGATCTCCGATGACCTTTCTTGGACTCACAACACCACAGCAGTGGTAAAGAAGGTCCACCGGCGTCTGCACTTCCTGAGAGTCCTCAGGAAATTCAACCTGGACAGGAAGCTGCTGCTAGCCTTCTACCACTCGTCCATCGAGAGCCTGTTGACGTACCGTGTCTCCACCTGGTACGGCGGCTGCACTGAGGCGGACAGAGTGAGGCTCCAGAGGACGGTCAAAACAGCGCAAAGGATTATTGGCTGCCCTCTCCCCTCACTGTCGGACATCGACACCGCCCGGTGCCTCAGAAGGGCTCTCAACATCGTCAAAGACGATACCCACCCAAACTCACACCTGTTCGACCTGATGCCCTCTGGCAGGCGCGACAGGTGCATCAAATCGAGGACCAACGGACTGAGAAACAGTTTCTTTCCGAGAGCCATCTCCATTATAAACTCTCACACACACGACCACCCAGCGTGATGTGTTTTTATATATCCTATTCAGTATTATTTTTCATTGCATATTCTCTTATTTATCTAATTTATATATCTATCTGAATTCTTGTTGTATTGCACTGGAGAGGGGAGCTCTCTAATCTCGTTGCACACTTGAGTACAATGACAATTGTCAGGGTCGCCTTTCGGCGAGGAGGAAGGTGGACCCAAAAGGCGAGGAGGCAGGGAATGGATGTCGTTCAGGGGGTTTATTAAAGGGGTTCAACAAAGGAAGACAACCGGGACGGTAGCAAAATAACAACGGTACCAAACGTGACGAACAGAAAAAGGGGGGCGAGGAACAAAACCGAGGCAAAAAGGCTGAGGAAGGCAAACGGGAACGAGGAGGAGGAGAACAAAAGCAAGAGCATGAACATGAACGTGAGCGAAACGTGGTCGTGGCAGTCCGTAACTTGCGGCAATGACCCGACACAGAGTGGTGGGTCTGGGAGGCTTAAATAGTCCGAGTAATTAGGGGAGCAGATGGGAATCAGGTGCGTGATGAGGGTAACGGGGAACAGGTGCGTGGCTGGTGAGGACGAGTGCTGAGGGGAGGCGCTATCACAGCTGACCAAAACAATAACAGAAAACACATGGCGGGAAGGAGGGGACCAAAACAATAACAAAACCGCATGCACATGAAAACAATAACAAAGCCCCTGTCATGCCCGACGCGGATCATGACAACAATAAAGGCATTTCTGATTCTGATATGTTCGATTTTCGCATGTTTGGTGACGTGACGGGCGCCGTCATCGTGGCCTATCGCTTGGAAATATTCAGTTCTGGGAGTGGATTGTCCAATGTGAGTTTGAGGATCAGCAAACATTTTTGAGAGAAATGTCAAATGCCGTTTAAAGATATTCTCAAATATAAAAAGGCCATCCAATCTCGGTTCGCAAGATCGCCACGTTGAACGGCCACAAGCCGCTTTAAAAAATTGGAAATGAAAAAATGAAGACCCAAACCCTGCGACTGGCCGGCGACCCGTTCAGGGTAACGTCCAACTTCCGCTCAAAGTCAGCCGGCAAGTCCGTTCGGGAGAAGCGGCGTTGAAAATGACCAAAATGCAAAACGAGCCTTTACTTGATGGTCCATTTGGCGCAAGTCACGGAAACAAAATAAAATCCGACCTTGCCGCTTGTTTTGACTTCAAACGAAAGGCCTTCTACTTCTGCGACTCTGTCTTAACGCGGACATTTTTTTTTTTGTTTGACTTTGGAGCTTTTTCACAGAATGCCACGTCGGAGAGTGACTCAGGTTTGTGACAACGTGCGCAAGAAAATGCCGCATTGGCGAGACGGTCGGGCCGACGCGGCTTTCAATTTTGCGGCATCTCGACTCCGCTTCTTGCAAGCTCGTCTGGCGGCACGTGTTCGTTGCCATGGCGACTCGATAAATTCCCTTCCAACGGCCATCGGAAGCTTGTTTGAATCCGATGTACGCCAAAAAATGCGTTCAGATGCCGTCAAGCATACATTTCCGACCTCGATCTGCTTTGCGACGGACGAAGACGCTCAAACGGATCTTTTTGGCGGTAAAGGTTGGAAATTCGTCATTTCCATCGCTCCTATTCGGCAAACTCCAAAAGTTTCACATCATCATCTTCAGACATGATTCCGTTTTTCAGGTGTGGGATTCGGTTTTCTAAATGCGTAAACCTCCTTTTTAAATTCTACTCATGCTTTGGATTGAATGTCAAACTAAGCCGACGACGAAGACGACCGTGGATTTAAAATAAGCTTTGCCTTACGACGTCCGTTTGGCTTCATGCAAATGAAAAACTAAAAATTGGAAATTGTGGTGGTCTTATAAATGTTTTAGGCAAACGCGTATTGGAACGCTCACAGGCAAATCTTTTTTGTCTAATATTACCAAACTCTTAAAGAAAGTTTGTTTGATGTCCGTTGCAATGAAGCAAACAACGTGGCGAGATTTGTTGAGTTGCCAACATTCGATTGGAATAATGAATTGAATTTGGTTGTTTTGATAAAGTACGACAATATAGCGTAACCTTTGTGAACGTAGAAACATATTATGCAATCTTTTGTTCACTTTTTCGTTTTTGGGGGTGGGGGGGGGGGCGGATTAATGGCATTTCCATTCATTACAATGGGCAAAAAGGATATATAATAGATAGATAGATATATATCTATCCAATTTTTAGGGTCTGAATTGTATGCCATTCTGGCTTGCACTGCTTGTAAATGACGATGTTTTCTTGACGGTGGATGGCCAACGGACGTTTGTTGATGGATGAATGGCAGCCATGAGATGAGTGAAGAGGAAAACAGGCAGCCGGGGTCGCTTTGAAGTTTGGTCACAAATAAAGGACCGCAAATCTTTTCTTGTGTCGGAACGCTCCAAGCACAAGTGGCAAGCAAGCGCATTTGTTTTTTGCATTTCTTCTGCAGGCTCCTTTTTTTTTTGCAGCATGCTTCTTTTTCAATTCTCTCCGCTCTTCTTATTTGATTGCTGTGTCGAGACCCTCAAAACTTCTGACGATGAAAACATTGCGGATTGACAAATTCTGCCAGCCCGTAAAGCTGAAGAATAAAAACTTTTGGACTTCAAATTTGGCTTGAAAGCGCTCCAGCACAAGCAAAAGTGCGCTGGAAATTTGTCACTTCCACTGCTGCGTTTTGCTCGTCTGACTTGATGGCGGTCAGAAAAAACATGCGGGTCGGCGCCGAGACGCAAGTCGTGCTGCAGTGAGCCCACGAATCCGTAGAGAAATTTGGAAAAGGTCATTCTGTCCTCCTGTGAGAGGCAAAAAATGTCGGATGTTTGTCTGATGCAGCAGCAAGTCATTGACTTGTTTGCTCCCGGTGGAACGTTGAGGAAGTGCAAGAAGCGAAAGATGTTTTGTCATCTTCCCAAGCAGACGCTCAAGTGACTTTGTCTAAAATTGAAGCGTTTAAAACTTTGAATCTTTGTTCCGTTTCATTGAGAAGCCAATTAATAGAACTGCATGAACAAGTACATGCAGTGAAAGTGAAATTGTGCGTTGCTATGACAACGGGCGCAACATCACGTTGTTTGTGAGCAACCGCTGCTCAACTTGAACTTTTCCTTTCGCCGCATACGTTCTTGTGCCCAGCAACCAAAATCATTTCGGTTCAAATCGGACATCAAAATCAGCAACGGCGGCATCACGACAAGTCCGCACGTCATCCCAATAGAATCTTTCGCTGCAAAGTTGGCATTTTTTAAAATGTTTAATTTCAGTGCACTTTTTCGCCTTTCATAAAACCAAAAGTCTGTTGAAATTAGCTTGCGATTGCCACAAAAACGTTCAGCGTTGGTCACGTTTATAGATTTTCAACTTTCGTTGGCATCAAATTTGACATTTTGGTTTACATTTAGTTTTAGATCAGACGGTTTTAGTTTCCGACAAATGTGGCTCTTGGCACGTAAACTTCCAGTTTTGAAAATTTGTCTTTTTCTTCTGCGTTGTGACGACTCAGCATTGGTCCGTTAAGGCGCAATATTTTTTTTGTTGTGGCCACTCGAAAAGATGCTTTCCAGAATGCAAACGATGCACCTCCACACAGCGGCGAGGCATTTTGCAGAATAACGCAACAACAATGACAGTTGAGCGGCTCACTCCACCACCAACGATGCATAACAAAGGCGATCGGCGTCTCGTCGTTCTGCAAATGACGACATTCCCGAAGAGTGCCGACACCAAAAGCATTTTGGTTGTTAGGACGTTGCTATGAGCCTAATTATCAATCAAAGGCATTTGTGTTCAATAAACTAACGTGAGTATTCTGAAAATGGATTAATTTCTCCAAATCAATCAAGCTTAATTCACACTAGGCCTTTAAAACACACGAAAATGTGTGCATTCATACGCGCACAAAAAAAAAGCGCGGAAAAGGTTCAAACAATCCTCCCAAACGAACGACGTTATATGCAAAGAGCTCGTTATTGCTTAAGTGTTCAGTCGTGTCTTGTTGAAATTTCAAAACATCGGCCGTGCTCTTGAACTCATTTCTTACTTCTTTGAAATATGTCGAATCGGCCGTCTTGCAGAAAAGTTGAGCGGTGAAGGAAGAAAAAAAACAAAGTGTAGGCTTAGCCACCTCTTCAGCTTGCTGAACTTTCTGCTCCATCGACACTTGCGACGAGATTAAGCGACGGCGAGTTGCTCCGGTGCGACGTTGGCCCGCTTGCTGTTTTCCATCGCGACGCATGTGTGCGCTTTCATCCGCGTGCGGGATTATCATCCCACTCTGATTGCATTTGTGCGAATGCGTATGCATGAGATGGCGTGCCTCGTGCGACCGCCGTCTCGCTCTCGGCTGATGACGTCCGTGCCGAGGAATTCCGCGGAGGCATAAGAGAGATTGCGACGAGCCGCTTCGCTTCCAACGACTAATAAGCTCCTCCCCCATTCATTCAACACTCGAGTCCTAATTGGACGATCATCCGCCGCATAAAGATTTTGTTTTAATCGCCGACGAAGCAACACGCGCTCCGAGAGTCGCGAATAAACCCTCAAGATGCCAAACGCTCTAATCTTTAGCAATTAAATGGCGTGCACGCGAGACTGAAGTCCTCACAAGGTTTTCATTTATTTACACGAGACTAAATTTTCGGGATCAAATTTGACAAAATGGTTGACTGTGTAATTTTAAACAAGGTCTTACTGCAGTTTGTTCCCGAAGATTGCCGTCAACGTTTTGGACTAATCGGCGAATTCAAGGAGCAAGATCAAAAAAATGAAAACAATTTCCTTTGGATTGGAGCGAGTGTTTTTATCTCGGCGGACGGTGGTTAGCACGAAGGCCTCGCATTGCCGAGCTCGTGGGTTCGATTCCGACTGCGGCCTTCCTGTGTGGCGTTTGCAGGTTCTCCCCGTGCCTGCGTGGCTTTTCTCCGGGTGCTCTGCTTTCCACCCACATTCCAAAAACTTGCATGGCAGGTCAGGATCGCTGCGATGGGCCCCAGCAGCCCCGCGACCCTTTTGAGGAGAAGCGATACAAATAATGGACGGACGGACGCTGGAGAGCGCCGACGCTTTGGTGGGTGTGGCTTGCTGCAATTATTTGGTCTTTTTGTTTCTTTTTACCCGAGGTGGGCACTTGACCCTTTTTTGCCGCTCACCGGTCGTGATCTTGATACCATTCGACCGCCCGGCCTTATTCAGGAAAAAAACCTTCTGCCTCCAGGACAGCCTTCCCAGCTCTGCTTTTTACGATATCGGGAAGCTTACCTTACAATACAATAAATTCGACACGTAATGTGCTACCTTTGTTTTTTCTGCCACAGGCTCGACATTCCCAGGCCGAAATCTTCCTCCTCTGCGCTGACCTCCATCTTGTGAAAAAAAGCGTGAAATGAAACAATTCCCGCGTGACACGGATCCCTTGAGGCCCGAGCATCTGACTTGAGAAACTTCCGGTCGAGTGAGCCGTGTGCTTTCGCCCCAGCCGGCCGTTCGCCGTCCGCCGTGTGTCTTCAAGCGGGCCAATGAGGGCGGGCGAGTGAAGCCCGGCAAGCCTTCGCCGCTCCCCTGACAGGACGAGCGCGTTTTCAGTCGAGCGGAAAAAGAGCAGCGCCTTCCGCAGACTTTGCCACGCGGCAAAATGCAGTTGTTGAGAAATATTCCATTTTCTCTTCGAAATGTGCGGAATTTCAAACATGTTTTTGTCAAAAAATTTGCAATGATATTTTGACACACTGAAACCTAAAATAAGACGGAAACCAGTTGGATGGCATCTCCAAAATGAATATTTCCCAGGAAATGCCAAAACGCCTTCTTGCTTGTTGAGTTAGCAAACTTTGCGATGTCGCGTTACGCACCAACATCAGCAACAACATCATGATCAACCTGGAATTTCATTTTTCATTTTTTTTTACGCTGTCATTGATTGCGACACGAGACGGGTAGGAAGGCAATTATTTTGGTACGAAAATGTGAGAAGGGAAGAAAACGTGGCGTCCTCTGGATGTGCTGGAAATGCTGTTCACCGCTTCCTGTGTCTATTTTCATCGTTCTCACATTTGCTCTTCTCCCGCGTGCGCCTCCTCTTGCGCCTTGAGAGGCGATCTCATCTGTGCCGTTGTCGTGGTTCTTATCTTAACGCTCCAACATGGCTGCCGTGCACAACCTTGCTGCTACTTTTCGGTGCAAATGTTTTAGCAGCGCTTCACTATTTGCAACGCTGAGCCACATTCTGGACTCGAAACGGGTTTGAAGCACATGCGCACGCTTGGACGTGCTTGTGGCGTCCCCCAAGGGTCTGCCTTCAGGCCAGAATCATTTAGGATTTGCGATAGTTACATAGAGAAAGCAGAATTATTTGCACATGACAAATACTTTTCATTGTTCTGGAGATTTCTAGGAATTATTCTTCTACCTCCATTCCTAGAACACCAACTGCCCGCACTAACTATTTGCTCTGGGCACGTTTGTGCAGAAGAAGCAGACGAATAAGAAGGAGACCGTAATAAGCGAAGCCGACTAACATTGTTTAAATTAACCTCCGACATTAGCATCTCTCTCGGCGGCGTCATGCACGGGGAATGTTTTTTTTTTTTTTTTTCAACAACAATAATTATGACTAAGGCCGGAGGGTGGAGTCCGGAACCCTACTGCGATAGCGTCCGGAGGACGGGAGACTGACCGACAACAAAAAGGGCTCAAGTGCCCAGCTCTGAATTGCTTGTGAATTTGAGCGAGCGTCTTTAAAAGTCTTCTAAAATCAAAGACACATCGGGTATGCTTTTCATCTTCCATTTTTTTCAATTAAGTTCTCAAAAGAGCTGAAATCCTTTTCATGCCTCTGCACAGCTCTCATCGTGCTCTCTGAAAAAAAAAAAAAAAGCAGGCAAACACGCAAAGCACCACTGGGCTTTCCTCGGAGATGATTTCAAAAAGAATGTAAATGATATTTTTGGAACACTGCGTCAACTTTTTCCTGATACGAATCCGGGTCGTGACAAAAAGAAAACAAACAAAACCCGACAAAGAATGTTGGAGACCAAATGAATAAATGTGTGACGAATGAGTCCGGGCGGGCGGGCTTATTGATTTCAAAGCGTTCACTAATCACGATGGTGGATGGAAGATGTAAATTGCTTGTTGTTCAATTTGCCACCGTAATCAACAGTCCAAACACACACACGGCGGCTCGGAATAATTGAGGTGAGATGGAGAGAAAAATAATATTCCAATCCAGATTGGCCAATCTGATCGATCGGAGCCGTTCCCTCTTCCATCTCGTCACTTTTGGAACGCCGCACAAATGAAACGAGAACACTTTCTTCATTCCGTTGTGTTCTCCATTACAGCTGCTATTAACTTTGCCATCGTGCAGTCCGTGGGATTGCATGTTTGCGTAGAACTGAGAGAAGAGGCTGGCAGATGTGTTTGATGCTCCATAAAAGAAGTCATACAGATTTAGTTTTTCTTTTTGTGGTCAAATTGACAGAATAACGCATGTTCAACATACGCGATGGTTGCCGACCAACACGCAGTAAGAGTCCGTCAGCTCTAAATGACTCAAACGAACGAGACTGCAATCCAGGTGCTTTGTTCCTGATTTGATTAGTCGTCCCCGAGCACGCGTGCGCACGCGTCTCTGTGAAAGCCATCACGCTCGTTTGGATTAGCCGCGATGGGCGGTGTCATAAGGTGCCACGAAATCCAAATGAATAATTGATTTGAAGCTGGGCCGGAAAGCCGTGCCAGATGCTCCCCGTCAGCTTCTCTCGCGTTCGCCAGCAGATGAAGCCTCCGATGGGCGGAGTTGCGTACACGACGCGCTCTCATCGTGCCACCCGTGTGCCGATCTGCAACCGTGTCGGGGCAGGGAAACCGAACCCGACGCCATCCGCGGCGAGTGTGTGAACGTCAACACACACGACAAAACAAGCAAGCGAACGACCTCGTTTGGGTGTGGCCTCACCGGCGACAAAAGCCCGTTTGGATCTTGGCTGCAACTTTTTTGCGGTTGCCGTTGCGATGTTCTCCGGGTTACTTTTTATTATTCAGAGTTGCGGCGGCATTTCCTTGTCAACATTTCAAGCAAGAAAGTACGCGAGGTGCAGAAAGATTCAGTCAGTGACTGAAATTTTTCTGGCGAGGGTCGCAATTTCCTCTGGCTTTAGTTTGCCCCAAAATTTGCTTTGAGGAGCTCATCTTTGCCAAATGCAAGTCCGACTTTGTGACTTCAGGCCTTTTTTGTTTTTTGTCACGGCTGTCTTTGTCGTTTTTTGGTTTTGCTTTTGTGAGTCTCGTCGTTAAAGCTTATCGCGTCCACCTGTGCTTGTCGCCGCCCCCGCTCCTGTTAGCCAATCAGCTCCCGCCAACGCTTTGCGTCTTGTCCAGGTGTTCCTCGTTGACTCGTCCATTTCTTTGGCTTTCCTCTCCACGTTCCTTTTCAATCTCGGTTGCTCGCTTGTCTGCCGTCCGTTCCTCAGCATGTTCATCATATTTATTGACTTTTTTTTTCTTTTTAAACAATTCCAACAGCTCCGCATTTTTCTTTGACGACGGTTCTGATTTGAAGCCGGTCGTGTAGTAAAAACTTCAACCTGATTGAAAAAGCAAAAACAAAATGAACTCGCGTGAGGTCAACTTGATTTTGAGGAATAAATCCATCTTAAGAATCCTCACGTTTGTTTTTTTAATGCCAACATTCTAGATTCATAGCGACCAAAATGCTTTTGTTCGGCAATCTTGGCGATTTCATTTGCCATTTTCTGAATTTCACGTTTGGTCTTGAAGTGAACGTCTGCTCTTGGCATCGCAAACGTGTGCAAAACGCAAAGTTCCGTTGCGTTTGTTTTTGTTTTGTGAGTCTTTAGAAAGCTCCTGGTGCCAATGTGTTCAGGAAGTGACACGTTTCTAAATTGTCAGCACGGCAATTAGTTTGCGTGTTACGTGAGCGCCGCCGCCGCCGCCGCCGCCGCCGTTTGGATGCACGGCTTTCTGCCGGACGCCGACGTCACGCCGACTGATGGATCAAGACGATAATTGTCGGATGGCGCTCGGAGAGACTTGCCCGATGACTTCCTTCGTTTGATGGAATTGGAAGCAGCACCGAGGTGACATTTGGCGACATCTCGTCGCTTCCGGTCGCCGATTTGCCACTCAAACGAGCGAGAAGGCGTTGCCGCGCGTGGCGCATACCGAAGCTCGTTCAAGTCAACCGTGCGCACATTTTGGGGACAAGAAAATTCTGAGATGCTGTGGGTCAGGTGGCGAAGCCGAGATCATCCCACACACACACACCAGTTTCACTTCATATCATTTGCGCTTTGTGTACAAATGAGTTTTTCACATTTTTTTTTCAGTTTTTTTCAAAGACACTTTTAAAGTGCCCTTCCGGGATAAATAAAGTATTTTGAGTGCAAAATGACACATCGACACTCGGACACAGCAAAAAAAAAAAACATACTCAACTTTCCGTTAATGACTTGAGTCTCAGAGCATCTCGACATGCGTTCACGTCACGTCTCCATTTGAAGGCGAGCGTCGGAACCAAAATGACTCGTTCACAAAGTCGCTCACATAATGTGAGTCTTGCGTTTCCGTGCAGCCATCAATCCATCATTGACGGCTTCACAGATTTATGAGGCGCGACTCGACAATCACTTTTGGATTCAGAACTGAGTTGAGTGCAAAAAAACAAAAAAGGAAATATGCCAGCCACACGTGTCATCGTGACATAGTAGCAGAATGTTGCGACTTGCACGGAACACATTTAGCGACACACACATTGGCGGAGCTGTCGGGAATTAGGTAGGTGACACTTGACGGTGACGTCTTGAAATACGAGTGTGCGTGCGTTGTTGTGCGCTGTTTGAACACAAATAATACAGGACAGATCATAAGACAACAAAATTCAAGAAGCATTAATATTGTTGCCCGGCTCCATCAATATATTCGGATGTGCGATTTAAGCGGCGGGCTTCCAGGTGACCAAGGCACGCGCATCGGAAGGAGAAGCACAATTTCCATTGAATTGAAGGGGAAAAAAACATTTTATTTCTATCATGACTGCATGTTTTTATCTTCAACAATATTATGAGTATTTTTTTTTTTTTTTTTTTTATAAAAAAAAAAAGTCTTTTTGTGGGAGGGTCCGAAATGGATAAATGCGATTTTTCCATTTCTCCTGAAATGACTTGAGTGAGGAAAGATGATTGCAGAGATGAGTTTCAAGTTGTGAGCGTGTTTGCGGAACAAAATGAACTCATATTTCAAGGCAGCCGCTGTCAGGCTTTGATTTGTTTGGTGCAAAGTGAGCTCATCGTTGTGGTCGTTCCATCGCTGTCGCTCGCTTCAGAGGCTGTCGTTGAAAATGAATTGAACATAAAAAAAAAGATTGAGCGGCATAAAAGGCAGAAGGCAATTTGTTTTCCCGTTGCAAGAAAGTCTGAAACTCCAAGACACTCGTGATCACCCGCGAGAATGTGATCACGATAAGATGACTGACGAGCTTCATCAAGTTCGCTTGAAGTCCAACTCGGAAATGAAATGTGACATTTTCACGGCGGCGATATGAAGCGGTCCACGCGGCAGATTGCGACTCGGCTCCGCTTTTTCATCTCTTGAACCGGAGGCCATAAAAAGAATGAAATGAGTTTGTGGTCGTCTTGCGTGCGCGAAACTTCCTCACATGAAAGCAAACCAAGTCGAGCTTGTGAAATGTAAAACAAGATTGGATTATTCTCCGTGACGGACTTTATTGACTCGTATTTTCCGGAGCTGGGCACTTGACCCTTTTTTTCTCGATACCATTCTGACCTCGACCCGCTGGCCTTATTCATGAAACAAGAGAAAAAAATGCGGCCGTGCGTGACGCCACCGCGGGAGCGATGCTAACGGTGGAGTTTTTTTTTTTAAACGATTCGTGGGCCAGACGAAAATCAATCTCTGGCGTTTGTTAATGGAACGCCTTTTTTCAAATTTGCAGAATGGAATGGACTGTCCAGCGCTGGCGTATTCCAGATCGTTTTTTTTTTTTTGTGGCTGCATTTAGTTGCCTGGATCTCGCCGTTCTGTGTTTGCTTTTCCACTGAGGCTCGTTTGTCGCTTTTTGCATCGTCGCCTTCGTGCGCTTCGTGCAACGTTAGCCATCAGCGCATGTCATCGGGCAAACGCACATTCTTGAAGCGGCTCGTCCATGTCCATGAAGCGCCACTTCGTTCTTTGCCGTCCTGGACCGCGGACGATATTCTTCGGCGGGCCGGGCGACGGGCTTCGCAGCTTCGACTGCCGCGAACTCGGTCGCGAGACTTCCCGCGGAAGCCTCAGCCCGCCACTCACACTTCCGAGGTCTTAAAAAAATGAGACTCCCTCGGGACGCGGCGGCCGCGCTCAAGTCTTGTCGCCATCCCATTTATATGCGGACGGATTTCAGTTTTAATTCCAGATAACCAAAGACGGTCACGCCGTCTCCAGGGAGGAAGAATGAAAATCAGAAGCGCGCGCTTGTCAGTGGAGCTTTGCATCATCGAGCATGTGCAGCCGTTCGTTAAGACGCTCCGGAAACATGTGGAGGGGGGCGTCGCCCATTTCAGAGCGTTGCGCCTGCCAAGATTTCACGAATCACGTTGAAAATAAATGCCAAAGCAGGTCGCTGGTGGTCGCGCTGGGGCTCGTCTCTGGAGCGCCGTCAGCAACAGGCGGCCTCGCCAAACAAACAAACACACACACACACACACCCGCGCACACACACACGGTGTCTACCAAGCCTTCTCCTCCTTTGCAAAAGGTCAGCCACGTCTCCCCGCCCCCTTTTATCGCTTGATTGGGCGGCCAAATTTGCAAAGTCTCACCTCGAAATGTAGCAGAGAGCGATGACGACACGCGTGTGCGTGTGTCGCCTTTATCACAATTATGGACGTCGTGTGTGTGCGTCGACAATGTTTCCTTTGCAAATGTTGCCAGGCCGACCGCTGATCTCACGTCAGCGCTTTAAATGGTGCCGCCTCAATAGATTTTCATTTTGTGCCAATGTGATCGAGGATCCGTTTCGATTGCATTTCGTGACGAGCAGAGCAGAGCTGAGCAGTCCGATCAGGGAACGGAACGCATCTTTGTTGACAAATACCCCTCTTGGAGTTGAAGTCTTACTCATCTTAGAGAAATTATTTACTTTGTTCAAATCCGGCGTCCATTTTCATTTCGGGATCCTGAAGTCCCGTTGAGAACTAAAAAAACAATTTTCGATTTTTTTTTTCCTCTCCTTACTAACTCTGCTCTAAATTTTCATGCAGAGTTCAAAGTGGACCCAAGAGCAACGGAGTCAGAAGTGGCAAAGAATTGGGATTTATTATGGAGAAGGTGGTGGGGGGGTCCAGTGGAAGGCAGGCCAGGTGAGAGGACGATGCGGCTTCAGGAGGTTCCAGGCGTTCACGCGGGGCTTGGGCCGACGGGACAGGAGAGAAACAGGAAATTGAGTCAGTTGGCAGGAGGGTTGCATCAACGCAAGGTGGGAGCCTGAGTCCCGCAGTTGACGCAGGATAATCTGGCGTCTGACTTTTGGCTGCACGGAGTTTTTGTCTGCTGGATGATTGTCAGTGATGAGCTGCAGGTGCGCCGGATCAGGAGGGCGATGAGAGGGATCCGCCCAAGCCCTGTTGCGAAGCACAGAGGCTCCAAAAAGCAGGACACCACGCAAAGTGCTTCGTCAAGTGGAAAAAAAAAACATAACAACCAAATAACAAAACATTACATTCCCAGCGTTCGCGTCCACTTGATCGTCAATTCGTTGCTGGGGGCAGAATCTCTGCAGGATCTCCGCCAAACTTTCCTTTTGGATGAAACGCAAAAGTCGGACGTGAGTTTCTGAGATGGTCTTTGTTCAATTGATCTTCAAACTTCGATGACGTTAGCTTTTTGCGAGCCGTCTCCGTGATGCAACTTTTTTCTCACGACCAATCGGAGAATGCCGAACAATGGCAGAATTATTTATTTATTTTCGTTTGCACACGCGTCACTCGGACAAGCAAGCGACACTTTGTTCATTCCGTCCTTGACGTTACATTCCGCCGCACATTCGATCTGCTCGGCAGCACCACCAAAAAAAAAAAAAAGAGCTTGTACTCTTTGAAGTGGGAGCTTGCAGGTTTTTTTTTGGAAGCCTGAAGAAGAACAACAACAATCAGAGATGGAAGGCAAATCCGATGACGTGCCAATCGTTTGTCCAACGCTCACCGGAACACTTATCTCGTGCCGACACGCTGCGTTTCGTTGATCACCTCTTTTGGATTTGTAATTGCGCCTCCCGAAAAAGAAACTAGCGATTATTAGTAGTCATGGAGGCCGATATCGTTGATTTGTGAAATGTGAGCGGGTCACTCTGCGACACGCGATTTCTAAGTTTCACCCTCTTCGACACAACGAGCAACGTTTGGAGGAACCATAAAGACGAACCTTCAAATCGGAACTCTCCATTCGTAGACGAGTGAAAACGAGCGCTTCTCTACACTTGATGTTTTTTTTTTTGTGCTATCGTTCATCACGGCAACTTAATGTTGGTCAAGTTAGCGTGCTGAACATCGTCAAAAGCAAGCTAACATTTGTCAAGCGTGAAAAAAGTGTTGTTGTCTTCATTCCAACAGGAAACGGTTTGAGCTTTTCCACGTGAGCAACGGGACATATTTCAAGTCCAATTTCCCACATTGGTGTCATGTCGCAGTGTCAAATTGTTCGGCGAGAGGTCTCATCCAATCAGAATTCAGATCGCTTGTGTTGCTCTGCAGATTTCAGAAGCTCCGAGGTGGCTCGATGACCTTCAGGATTCCGGCTGCTCGGTTCTTGCGTCGCGTGTTGCAACGTTTGATGTCGTCCTCATGAAATCCACATCATGACGAGATGTCGGGAAACCCAATTTTTGCGTGGCCAACGTGGCCCCATCTGCACACGTACGAGCTGGGCGTGCGGCACCGCGTCGCCGCTTGCGGCGTTCTCGCAGAGCAGACCATTTGCTCAATTTCCAGGGAAATTGATTTGATATCAGTTGCGTGTGCTTGTAAATCAGACTTCCGTTTCCAAGCGAGCGGGCGCTTCGACTCTTATCTCCTTGACTGGATTTGTTAAAAGCGCTTCCGAGTTCTCCGATTTGCAGCCGGCCCGCCCGCCTTGGGAATTTGCGTTTCCTGCTGCCGCGGCGATTTCGCCGATGAAGTGAATCAATTAAAGTGGAAAGAAACGTGACATGTTTCCTGCCCGCCTAAAAAAATCGCTTCGTTCGGGAGGACGATTGAGTTGGCAAAGCTCAAGTCCGTTTGAAGACTTTCAATTGTTAGATGGGACAAATCCTGTCGGGAGATGTTGTTTGTTGTTTTTGTGGCTTTAGTTTTTAAATTTTTTTGATTTATTAAAGCGTATCGCGTCCACCTGCGCTTGCCGCCGCCCTCGCTCGTGTTGGCCAATCAGCTCCCTCCAAGCGTTTGTGTCTGCTCCAGGTGTTCCTCGTTGTCTCGTCAATTTCTTGGCTTCCTTCCGATCCTGCCGTCGTGTCGGCCTTAATCAAGTCCGTCGCGTCACGTTAGCTCATGTCCGAGTTTTTCCTTTGCAAGCTTTTGTTTCTTGGATCCTTGTTGTTTTGCACGTTGATTTTCTTTTGGTTTACCTCGGTTGCCTTTTTGTTTCTTTCAATGAAACGCCCTTTAAGTGACCCCCCCCCCGCCCCCCCCCCCTCGCTTTCCCGCATTCGGCAGCTTAATTTAACAAGATGTGAAGCTGATGAGTGTTTTTTATTATCCAGGAGCACACAAGAAACGGACCAATCATCTTCCGCCAGCAAGGCTGCTGTTCATCGTGTGAAACTGGAAGAGTCACTCAATATTTTTTCTGTCCGACATTCTTCATTTGATCCGTTCCCAGTTTCTTCCCTCCAGATTCAACAATTGCGATGCAAAAGTGTCGTTTCACTGAAACGCTAATTGAATGAGACGTGCCCCCTACCTCGGAGCAGAACCCCCCGCCGCCGCCTCCCGTACTCGTGCCTTTTCATTCTTCACTGGATGTGTCAGTCAACCTTGAAATATTCATGCTGTCAAGTGAAAAATGAATGCGTGTGCTGCAAGGAGCCCACGCGGAAGACAAACGACTTCCTTTCTCGCCGCCGACGCTCGCTGGCGATCAAAGTGGCAAGTGTTGTTGCAGGTGTGCGGGACGCGAACATGCAGTCTTGACAACATTTAAGTCAACTCCTTCTCATCAATAATTGACGGATGTTGTTGACGTGAAGATTGCAGTCAATTCTCTTTCTTTCCCTCGCCAAAGTTGAGCGCTCATAGACTGCCGACTTTCCCGCGTATTTTCTCTCCATGTGACTTGCATCACTTTCCGCACTCACGCCGGCGTATTATTTGTTTGTTTTGAGGTCACATTCCACTTCGGATCAGCCCCAAATTGCACTTGTGTCCAAGTGAAAGGTGCTGCTTTCGGAAAAGTAATCGATCACCGGACGACGCAAGATCAAGTCAAAATGGACTTGGAAAAAAAGCCCGTCGGAAGAATTCATATCGGCGGATGTGGTGAATATTCGTCAACTGAGAAGCCCTTGAAGGCATTTTGCGACAAAGGGCGAGCGGAATAAATGTGACTTGACGAGAATCGCGCCCGTGAAATGACGTGATCACAATTTTTATGAATAAGGCCGGGCGGCAGAGGCCGGAAGGTCGTGAAACCTGACCTTGGACTTGCGTATACAAAGTCAAATGGCGAAAGAAAAGCGCAGCGCAGGCCAAAAGCCGCAACGTGTATAACGTGCGGAATCTGGAATGTCCCGTCAATTTTTCGGACGTATCTCCAGAAGCTCGTACTTCTTCCACATACGACTTTGCATCAAATGTTCTGATGGACTCGCTTGTCCCAAACTTTCCCGGTTACTCTGCAGATTGGAAGATTGTTTGGCGCTACTCGTGAAGAACGCTGCAAACCACACACACACACACGTCTGACACATGTGGAAGTCGTGTCCACATGTTTGAAACACGACGCAGTGACTGGACCGAAGCACACATTCCATTCGTGTTCCGCGGGCCGCTAATGGCGAATAAGACGCTTTTGGGCCGGCCGGGCTATTAATCATGGATGAACTTCGGCATCGCTGACAAATAAACCTCATCTCACCGGGAGGGGGCGGGGCTGCAAACGCTGGCATGCAAGCGTGCGGACACCCTCATCCATACATGCATTTTATCAGCCGGATCGCCTAAGACGGAGCCGAGCATGCTCGGACTAACAAACGGAGCATTAATGCAGAGCAGGCGGCGCTCAATCGTGACTTTTCACTTCTTTGAAGCTCCTCCAACACGTGCACATTTGCCAACTGCCCACTCAGATGCTTCCCAAAATGCAAACAATGCACAGCGCCGAGACATTTCGCAACGTCACTTGAGCAGCTCATCATTTTGTCAATGACGTCATTCCCAAAAGAAGGCCAAAATGTGCCAAAAAAAAGCATTTTGGTTGTGAGGGTGTTGCAAAGGGTCGAATTTGAATCGAGGGCGTTTGCATTAAAAAAAGATATGAATTTGGAGTATTCCTGAAAATACGATGTTGACTTCACATTTGGTCTTTGAGAGCAAAATGATTTGAAATGAGCACACGAGAAGCGTGTGGACGAGCGTGGCCATGAGTCGTATTTTCAAATCATTTTCGAATGATTATTTTTTTTTTTGTTTTCTTTCTTCCGCTATGTTGTTTTTTTTGTTCTGTTGGTTGCACCTTTCTTTAAGATCAGGCCTAACGATGACATGTATTTCATTTTCTCCGGCTCGGGTTAATTGCTGCGCTTTGCTGTCAGAAAGAGGTGAGGTTGCGACGCATTTCCTGATGAATGCCTCCCATTCACTGCTTTGAATTTATAGAAATGGTCTTTTTAATCTCAGTGAAAACACAAGCGAGGGTCCGCCTGCGTGGCGTACGTTCGACAACAACGCGTTCTCGAATTTGCCGGGCTAACGTCGCCGCGCTGAAAACGGCGATAAGAGAGAGTAATCGTCTTAGGTGTGGCGAAAGCTTAATCAATATTAACATATTCTTCAGCTCCCTCCCCATTGAATAATTGATATCCCCACGCAGTCTTGCTGAGAATGAAATAAGAAGTGGGAGTATTAAAATAACTTCCCGGAGATAAAAGAAAATTGATTAAAAAAAGATGGCTGAAAATTAAAGACAGGGAAAGCGAGCCTAAGGGATTGGATTTTGCATGCAAATGAAGCGTGGGGGGCGGGGCTTTAATGGAAGTTAGGAGCTCATTTCTCCACCTCAAAGCACCCTGTGAATTTTTTAGCCCCGCAATCAACGAGCCTAATCTGAGGGATCCGCTGATAATCTCCAATTTCTGACTTCCTTGTACAACATGTCGTTATTCATCAGCGGCCGCTCCTCGCCACTTTCCGCATGATTAGTCTTCATTACAGCATGCGGCGAGTCTGTGCGTCCGTGCGTGCGTGCGTGTGACCTCAACTCACAATGATTCTTTCCTGCTCTCGATCACAATTTGGATGAAATGAACTTTCCAACGTTTGAGCGCCGCGGCGTGAAGTTGAAAGCTACATGCTAATGCTAGCTTTACGAACAAAGCATCTCTTTTCACAACGTTCAGGATTTCAACTTCTTGGCCTTGCGACTGCCAGCGAATGGAAAAGTTGCAGGGATAAAACGTTTTTTATTCCAGTCGGCCCACCTCCGTGCCAAAGTTATTCAAGTTTGGGATTTTGAATTTGTCTTAGTTTTGATTTCATTTTGAGTTCGGGGTCTGTTATCTTTATTAGTTTTAGATTTAGTTGGATTTTAGTTCGTTTTAGTATTTGTGTCCTTTTTTTTTGTCTTCACGTGTTCTAAATTAAAGAAAAAAATGATAATTGATAATAATGATAAATGATAATTCCGTTTGCAGGTTAACAGTCCACAAGAAGCGGCGGGCAAGCCTTTAAGATGCAGACGCAGATAATTGCAATAAAGCTGGCTCGAATGACGACTTCTAAAGTTGATTTATGACTTGAAATCCTGTCAAGAAGTCTCACGGTAACAGTTTTGGAATGGATAATATTTTTTTTCCCGTTTGAAGCAGGAAAAAAAAAAAAACTTGTTTTGCCTCACGTTGAGTTTTGGGTTGAGTTTAATTTCAAGAGCAGGCAAGCAGTTCGAGCCAAAGCCACACGCAAACTCGTCTCGGAGGAGCGACGTCACCTGCTGACGCTTTTTTATTGGCTGCTGCTTGATGATGTCGCTTCTTTTCGACAAACAAATGAAGAAGACGACGACTCTCAGACGGCTGTTCCAACTTTTCTTCTTCCAGAAACGGCCATGCTGTTAATATCCAAAGAAATGCGAACGATGAAAACCAACAACATTTTGTGTGTGTGTGTGTGTAAGACGCGACAAAAGTTGTCCGTCTGCGGCGGTCACGGCACCACGTGAAGGTTGTTTGCGACGTTCCCGACAGGCGTTTTGGTTGTCGCGAGGAAAGAAAATAAGATGTCAACACGTTGACGACTATGGATTGGACATGTGAGACACGATAGCGCCACCTCACTGCCGTAAACAGCGACGTCGTGTCTCCCCGATGACATCTTTCGTGACTCGGCAGACAACTTGACGGATGCTCGGCCCTTCGCCGCGTCGCTAATGAAGACATATTTGCTCTCAGCGCGTCGCTCGTCATTAAGCGCACGACGGCACGCTTTACGAATCACTTGCCTTGTCGTCACTCTTATTTCGATTAAACGTCGACCTGTAAGTTTCGTTCGGTGACAATTCCATTCCCAAGGGATGTGTGTCATGACCCGTGTCGGTCCTGACAGGCTTTTTTGTTGTCATTTTCACGTCCCGTGCCTTGTCTTTGTTTTTGTTTTTCTTTGTCAGCTGAGTGGGGGCGTTTCCTTCTGCGCTCGTTCCCCACCAGCCACACACCGGTTCTCCGTTAGCCTCACACACCTGACTCCCATCTGCTCCCCTAATATTTAAGCACCCCTTGCCGACGGTTCGGCGTCGGTGCACTGCCCCATTTTGCCGACTCCACTGTGCCCTTGCGTTGCTTTGTCCTCATGTCATTGTTTGCTCGTTACTGTCATGACCCGTTTCGTTTCCTGCCTTCATGTGTTTGTTTTTGTGTCTGCCCAGATGACGTGGGGGCACCCTTCCCTGTCATGTCGTCACGGCTGGAGAGGCGCGCCCACCGGCCTCGCACCTGAGTCTCATCCTGTCATGATTGCTGCCTATTTAAACGCGTCAGCGTGGGATTATTCCCTTGCTCTTGCCATGTTCCAAGTGTCTATTCTCGCCATTGTTCTGTGCTTCACGTGTGTTTTGACCTCGTTTCCGCCCGTCGACTCCGTCTCTAGCCTTTGCCCTTCTCGGCCGCGTTCGCTCGCCAATTGGCTCCTCTTACCCTTCCGCGGTAAGCTATTTTCGTTCGTCCTTGTTTTCTTGCCTTTTGCAAGCTCTTTTTGTTCTTGGCGTTTTTCTCCTGGTGTGGACCCCCCACCAGCACCTTCGGTTCTACTCTCGGCACCTCCCTTCAGTTCTAGTCATTGTGCTTATGTAATTGGTGTTCTCTGCCGGAACAATAAATTCCTCGCCGACGTCTCTTGCTTGTCCGTGTCTGCGACCTCGGCGTTTCCGGCGCTGCCGGAGACGCCCCCCTTACAGATACCCCCGTTCATCCTCATAGCTCATAGTATTCGTTACTGTCCCCGTTTCTTAGTCAACTTTAGTCTTCCCCAGCCGCGTTTCGTTCGTCTTCCTTGGTTTGCACTTGGTCACGTTTATTTATTCCGAGTCCCTTGTTTGTCTTTCAATTTTGCTTTTGTTCATTAAATTCCCTTTACGTTACCCTTACCTTGTCTTCCCTGCGTTTCTTCGGTCCTCCTCCACCAGCGAGCCTAACAATGTGCTGCTTTCCGCTCTCGATGGTGACGAGGTTTTTAAAAGGAATTTACTTTTTGTCGGCCATTTCCGTCGATGGCCGTTAAAAGGACGGGGAGAGGAAATGAAACTGAAAGCTTGTCAACTGTTTGCTCTCCTAATTCACGGCGCTCACTGAAGACGTGTTCTCGACCAAATACTCAATTTGGTGTTTAGTTTCAGGCAATGTGCATTTGATGTTTTTCTGCCTCCTTCATCATCTCTTATTCTCTCTCGTTCTGTCGGCGCAGCCTTGGGCTCCTGTCGACTGAAACGAATGGACCTTTTTCCAACCAGTGCAGCATTGGGCATCTGTCAGTCAGGCTGCACGTATTGATCATTTTACTTGCCAAATGCCATTAAATCAGCCCGACGCAAGTAAAAATTAATCATGCTCGCCCCCCCGAAGCCAATAAAAAAATTTTTTCCGCAAATACGCCCGCATTTTTTCATCCGAGCGGAATATTGTCTCTGCACTTGCAAGGCGGGTCGCTGATGGTGTGGGCGGTCCTCTCGCCTGAACCGTTTGGTGCTCCGTGACGACGTCAGCCGGGAGCCGCGGTGAAGATGACGCGAGCCGATCGTCGTCCGACGGAAATTTACAATCCGAAAGCACCGTACGCATCGAATATGATCCAAATGCTATACGTACGATAAATACGTTATACGATGTGGCCCGATATACAAAATAATGTCGTGCTGAGAAGAACAAACAAAAGCGTTTATTTTGGCCAAAATGTTTCTTTGACCAGGCACCGTTGTCAACAAAATGCGACCATAAAAGTTGGAGACTTGAAAAGCAGCTGTTAAAAATGTTTCAATCCTTTTTTTTTTCCACACCGCTGACAAAAAAAGTCATGCAGACGCCGGCTCAATGTCCAGCTTGAAGACGGAAGCAATTGCCGACCAAATCTCAGGTTGCATCATCATGATGTGAAAACGCGCTCATCGAAAGCTGGAGCCGATCGATTTTTGGAAAGGCTCGCGGCCGTTGGCCGAGGTCTCGACTTGTTTTTTCCGGCGGCGAGGTTTCTATCTGGCCGGCCATCTGGGTCGGGTTATCCGACGCTGACCTTCAGCCTCGGCCCGGCGCGGCGCTACCCGCGGCCCGGCGCTGCGCCGCTCGCTGCTCGTCGTCCGCGTTTCCGGCCAACACATCTGTCCTCCCAGACGGGCCACGGGGACGTCTCGGGCCGGTCGCCGTCACCTTGTCGACACAATCCAATGGCAACGATGGCGTGGACTCCCCTCAAAAGATCTTGACCCGAATCAGCTCCTTTGGACTTTCCGCTCCTCTTTATTGACGACGTTACTCGGAGCCGATTTGCGTCATTAAAATGGAGCCAACCTCATCCACGTGTGACGTGTCGTCCGTCCGTCCGAAATATTTGCCGGCACAGGAAAGGCGGCTAAAGACTATTTCCATTCCTCGATCTCGCTTCGCTGCGTGTGCGCACTCTAAAAGATTCATCTGCTCGTGGTCATCTGCTGATGCTTTTTCCTTTCAATTATTTACTGTGGAAATGCAGGAACAATCTCATTGAAATGAATGGAACTCGCCCCCCCCCCCCCCCCCCCCATAAGATAAACGCTTTTCCATTGCTGCACTCTTACTCTATTGTCTTGCTCTGCATCTATTTTTTATTCGTATTAGTCTGCAGCGGCAGCCATCCTAATTAATTCTATATGGCTTCCTCGAATGTTTTTGGTGAAGTATGTGTCTGGAAAAGGAGCGCCCGCACAACGTCGTCGGCAGCCCAGTGAACAGCGGTTGATGTTGATCTGTGGACAACTTCTAAGCGAGAAACGCAATTATTGCGAGGCGTCGTCCCACGCGTGATTTCATCGGTCGGTGCCGTGCGAAGCTTTTTAAGTTTAAGATTGTGACGCCACCAACACGGAAAAAAAACACGTTTCTGAACGCATTCAACATCTTTGAAGGCAGCTAAAAATTCAATTCAGAAGATTGCGACGGAACCGGATTGTTTCCGTTTTGCGGATTTTTGTCACTTGACTAAATGAGCCCCCCGTGACGTTCTTTTACGTCTGGCGTGAGTGGCCCCTCCCACACGATGTAAGAAGGTGAGCGCCTTCGGGTCGCCTTCGTGGCCATATGTGGCACCGTTTTGTCTTCGCTGGAGAAGCCATCTTTATAAACCATGTAAAGTGAATTCCGGGAGTTGTTTCTCAATAAATGAAGCACGTTTGCAGATCATTTGTGAATGTTACACTTTGACGAAAATGCAAAAGTTGCCACCAGATTATATCGTCGGCAATAAACACAAAAGCAAAGTTGCCTCTTACAAAATGGTCCAAAATAAAGATAAGAGAGCGCACACAATCACAAAGTTGTCGCGATGATAAGATTTCCAATCGTTTTGTCTCTAAAAAGTCTTCAATCCACCAAAACAAACTTTTGCTTTTCTTCCAGTCTTCCGTCTTTGCGACGGCAGTTTGTGTGAATGCGATCGAAACGGAATCGAAACGGAGAATCGCACACCTTAGCGCGCGCGTCGCCGATGTCCGTGGCCGCCATCAGTAAATTGCCCAAAACTTTGGCTCTGTGACAAAAACATCGGGCGTCTGCAGATGCGACGCCAATGAGTGCTGAAACTCTCCCGAGTGGTGGATTGAGTACAACGTGGATGCGACTGCCATCACGCAAAACCGATCATGAAGCCAATAAAGATTTCCGTAAACAAGCGCACATTCGCCGCCACCTCCCTCTCTTCCTTTCTTGCCTCACTCTCAAATTGAACATGGGCTTCAAGATCAGCGCTCACCTTCACTCGATGTCATTGTAAGCGACAAATCAAGCCAGAAATGTTTTTTTCAATTATTGACTCAGACCTGAAAAATATTGCCCGAAAAAATGACGACCCTAACCCTAACCGTACCTATAACCCTACCCCTAGCCCTAACAATAAATCTAGCCCTAACCCTAACCCTACTCCTAACCCAAACCCTAACCCTAACAGTAACCCTAACCCTAGCCCGAACCGTAACCCTAAACCTAAACATACCCCGAACCCTAAGCCTACTCCTAACCCTGACCCTATCCATAACCCGAACCATACCCTTACCCCTAATCCTACCCCTAACCCTAGCCCTAACACTAACCCTAACCCTAGCCCGAACCGTAACCCTAAACCTAAACAAACAAGCAAAAGAAGCGGACGGGAACGGGCTTACGCTGCCATTCTGGCGCAGCACAAACAGGATGCTGCATCGAATGCGAAACAATTTGAAAAAGTACGACGAGAATGATGCCGCAGACGAAAAATTGGAAAGATCTGACGCGTTGGATCCGATGAAACCACAGACGACTGCAAGCAAGTCAAGTCGATATATCAAAAGCCTTCACTTAGCAACGTCTTGAGTGACCGTTAAATGTTAAAAAAAGAAAAAAAAAGATGATGATGTGAGGTCTTTTTTTCCACGAGTCGACGCTGCTAATCGGTCTCCCGGTGAATTGAACGTTGTTGCGAAGCGCCGACACTGTCGCCTCTGGGCCACCGTCTGTTTTCAGATGCAAGCACAATTCAGCCGAGCAGAACTCGGAAACGTGGTCGCTCGCGACAAGATGAATACGTCACCTTCCCGTTGAAGATCCGAGCTGATATGAGGCGACTCTCAAGTCCAACTGGGGCCTCGCTTCGGCAGCCACGCGAATCGTTTTGTGCAACTCAAAAGGCAATTTACTCAAACCTCACAAGATTGATCCGTTATTGGATTTCGGCGCAGCTCCAGAATCACTCGCAAATGAAATGAAAGGCCTAACAGTCTGTCGCTTTTTTTAGGTGTGGTCTGGACTTTTGACTTTTTACTTGATGTAACCCGGCTTGACTTGCACTAACGAGGCACTCTAATTTCAAGTGAGTCCGGACCGTGGAGCTCGCACTCGCGACATTCGAGTGAGGCGCAGGACAGAAACAACGGAACATTTAGAGCATGTCATCAAGTCAACCCAATTGCAATTCCCGTCCCGCATTTTTCTGGACGCGACACTTTTCGATGTGACACCGGTCTCTCCTTCAAATTCTGTTCCTTCCCATTTGGACCTTTTCCTCAAGTTATGTGAAGTCTTGCAAATTTTTCTCACGCGCTCGCAGCTTGCAAGAAGCTTAAAAGTGCTCCGCGATTCCGCTTGCTTTCTGCTCAACTCGTCATGTTCCGAAAGCGTCCGTCAAGGTTCTCATTAAGGTCTCACCCGTTTTTCATTCTGCCAATGCTTTGGACCAGATAAAACCCGGCCGGCCGGCAGCCTTGGAGCACATTTGCGGCCACGGCAGACTTGACTGAAGCCGCCGCGCCGGACTCAGCTTCATCGGCCCTCCCGTGTCCGACGGTCGGAGAACTGCAATGCGACGGATCGCACCGGTCGGGCGGCCAGACAAAGTAGCTCGTTGTGAGAACGGTCTCCAAACGGTGACGAGTCGTGAAAGGGATGCCCGGGAAATACACAGGATTCCGATCCCACCACTTTTGAATCACAACAGCTTTTCTCCTCGGCGCTGGAACGTCATTAAAAGTAAACGTCGGATTAATCGACATCCGTGATCGATCGCTGCCTTTTAATGAGTCGATATTTAAACTGGCACTAAACTTGTCGCACTGCCGCAATTTATTTGACATGTGGATCACCTAAGAAGAATTTCCTCTTCTCCAGATGTCCCACTTGAAGATTTAAACACATCACATGAAGTCACCCTTCATTATTTCACAAGTGTACGAAAGGAAAAAAATGACCAAATGGAATGTCGTGAGCTTGCAAATTCCTTTTTAAAAGTGAGATTTAATTCAAGCGGTATTTTACGGGAATCTGGTCACATGACGTGTCGATGGAATCGCAGTTATACTAAACGCAAATATTTGACGGGAAATACCAGGAATTAAAAAAATAAATAAATAAAATAAATATATATATTGAATGTACTTTTTACAATATTAGAGTAAAAAAAAAAACAACAACGAAGAGAAGATAAAGAGGACTAAGAATTGATCCTTGGGGGACGCCATATGGAATGTCCTGAATGTGATTCTGATGATCGACTACCAAAACGAAAGCCCAAATGTGACGGAGGGTTTCATTTTCAACAAAAAAGAAAACTTTACGATGATCAGCTCTTTGAAGCCAAATCTTTGAAATGGAATGAATGACTAGCCCTCGTTTTCGTTGCTTTTGTCTCGTAATCGTTACTTTAGATTGTCAATTGTGATCCACCTGAGTTGTCCATACAAACAAAAAGTAACATTTCCTTTTGAAAGGCTTTATTCATTTCATATAATACTGACACATACTCAATAGCGGTTAACAGGCCTTTAAAAACTCAGATATTAAAACCATTTGAGCATCACTCCACTTTTTGCCCCACGGAATCCAGGAATCCTTTTACGTGTTTACCGTAACACTTCATTGATAGCAGTCGAAACTAAACCTTGAACGGAAAAAGAAAAAAGACCGTCTGTTGAAATAAGAAATGCGGAGAAACCACAAACTTTTCAACGTAAATTATTCCTACAAAGTTCAAACATTTTTAGAGCTTTGACGGAGACATTTGATCGAATTTCGATCTTTCGCAATGTGTGTTCAATTTCAAAGTGTGCGTGATCCGTGTTTCTAGTCATGTTTTCTTTACAAAATCCAAAGCCCGACAATTGCCCGTGTAATTACGGAACGGCACAAAGTCAGAGAAGAGGTTTGAATAATATCGCTCGCTGGAAGGAAAATCTCGTTCGCCCACTCGTTTTCACTTCATAGTTTGAAAAAAAAATTCAAGTTGCCGTTTGGGTCAAGGGTGTGGCGTTACGCAGTCCTTTGCAGCAAGTTCGGGTCGGTCGGGCGACATCCAAGTCCTGCCTCGTCCGGCCGCCATTCCCCGGACGTCCTCGGAGAAATGAAACGAAATCTTCGCTCAAGTCCATCAGGAGATGTTTGCAGCGTGTTTGCAGGTCGTCGTGCTGCAAAATCACGGCAGCCGCCGCAAACTTGCCTTCCTCAACTATCGGGTCACCTGAAAAACCGAGACAAAAACAAAAACGTGGGTCAAAACCAGGAATGCCCCAAAAAATAAATAAAAGAGAAGTTGAGAAAATTTGTGACGACCGCTGGTGCTGATCACGTGCCAGCTGTGAAACATTCTGAGTGGTCCGTTTGAAAGGAATGCAAAGTGATGCTTGTCGGCGCAACAAGCGCACGGCCGGCACACGACTAAACAAGACGCAGCTGGAGTGATGCCCGCCCGCCCGCTCGCTCTCAGCACCTGGCGTGCTGCCATGTCACTTTGTGTGTTTGTGGGGACCGCCGCTGTAATCATGAGGACTCTTTAGTAGCGTTACCTCGCCAGCTTCCATTTTTCTTTGGCTGTCCGACCGCTTTTAAGTCATTTGCAGCTTTTAGGAGACGTCGCCGAACAGCGGATGTCACAAATAATCGTGTGCGAGGCTTTTTTGCGTCATCTTTCTGCCTCAACTCCCACTGGCTTTGTTTCCTAACAACAACTGCGGTCCCGTCTAGTGGGAGGCCGTCTTTTGTCCACGCCAGGTGCCAAGTGTTGAAGGCCAGCCATCGTCAGGAGAGCACCCAAAAAGGTTTTTTCCCTTTTTGCCTCCCAGCTGGCAGCCGGGGGGAGGCTTGGAGTGTACCGGGGCTGGCTCTGTGGCGCCATCACCGCCGGGGCCCGTTCTCATTGGCTTCGGGCTTCTCGTCAAAGACTCTTTGGGTGTTTGTTGTCACGCCAGTGCACACACACACACACACACCGCTGTATCGCTCTGCCTGCTATCGTTTAACGTAGCGAGTCCCTTTAGGCGCTTGTGTGTAAATATGCCCGCAGGTGGCCTGATTATGCCGCGGTGACAACAAGCGTACAAGTGTACGAGTGACTTTGCAAAGCTGATAAATGATTTTGGATCATGTCCTGTTTGTCCCCAAATAAAAGCGGACGTGTTTTGCAGCAAATTCAAAGAAATTGTTCATCGTAAATGTCTAATAAGATGCGGACACCAATTGGCCGTTACATAAAAAGTATTCACCACCAAAAGTCTTTTTTGGTCTTCTGCAAACTGATTCCACACTTTTGGAAGTGTACAATTCTCTAACATATCTTAAGGTCACGACAAGCAACAGATACTTTGGTGTTTCTCTCAAGCGTCTCCAGTTGCGCCAAAATACTGCCGCTCGTCTTTTAAGTGGAGCTCGGAAGAGGGAGCACATCACCCCAAACTTGGCCTCTCTTTGCATCTTTAAATCTTGACATGGCCTCGCCCCAGCATACCTCTCTGAGCTCCTCCCCCCTACGGACCCGCCGGCTGCCGGAGGTGCCGAGGACGAAGCGAAGCCTTTTCTGATGCCGCTCCTTCCCTCACGAATGAGCTCTCATTAAATGTTAGGCAAGCCCCGCCCCCTCTCTGTCCACTTTGAAAACTTGTTTGAAGACATTTTGGATTCATTGGCATGAGACTGTCGCTCTTCTTCTGCTCTTTGTGTTTTAATGTGTGTTCTCATTTCCAATGGCAATTTGACTTCATTACTCTTCAAATGTCATTTTTCTGAAAGGTTCAGCTTTGTGGTGCCCTAAGATGCTGCTAAAAAGAAGAACAAAATATCAGCGTGGAGGGATCAAAATAAGAACGCAACGAGGCCTGTCCGAATACTTTTTGTTTTTCTTTTCTGTCTTGAACGACGCGCTCGCGCAACAAACAAGATGCTCGCACGGCGCTCTGTGTCAGCCCAGCGACGTGTGGCTGCTCATTGGCATGATATTATTTGGCATGGATGGAGCTGTGATGTGTCTCCTCCCTTTCGCCCTCCCCCTCGCCACCAAGTCGGCGCTCTGCGCCAAAAGCTCAAGCTCATCGTCGGCGGACCAGCTGCGATGTTCTTGCTTTCAACTCTGCTTTACTGCTTTATCTTCCTCCCACCTCCTCTCCAGGCTACATGCCCCCCCCCCCCCCCCCCATGTGGCTCGCTCTTTCTTTTTACAGCTTTCATCTCATCTCTCTCTCATCTCTCGCGCTCGCCAGTCCATCGTCAGTTTCAATTTACGAGCGGGCCTTAATGGGACGATCAGAATGTGTGTGCTGGTATCGATCTGGATGCCGGTGCATCTTGACCTCAGCAACAATGAGAAAATAAATTTAAAAAAAACAAAAAAAAAGAACACGGCTTTCCATCATCTGGCAAAGGTTCATTTCATTTAGCACACAAATAATCGATTAAAGACCGAATGTCGTGATCTATATTTGTGGTTTTTGCTTTCTGATTTAGTTTTTTCCTGGTGTTTGGTGTGTCTCGTCATGTTCATTGTGCTCGTCTCGGCCCTCGCGTTAACCAATCAGCTCCTTCCGAGCCTTTGCGTCTCGTTGTCTCGTCAATTTGTTTGGATTTACTTCCGTGTTGTCGTTCACTTCTGCTCGGTGATTTGCCTTTGTCGGTTGTCCGTGGACATTTTCGTTCTTGTTGCCAGTGTCGCCGAGTCAACTTTAGTTTTCTGAAGTCAAGTCATTGTTTTGCACTTTCGGGTTTTTTTTAGTTCCTTCTTTTCTTTTTGTTTCTTCAATTAAAAAAGTGACTGGTGCCGCACTTTCCTGCATTTTTGGGTCCTCCTCTTCCTCCACCTCCTCGACAACCTGACACCGAATGCAACCCTTGAGAAATATTCCCAACTAAACTTTCCAGGCAGGAAAAAAAAAAGTGAAAGTTCCAGCGAGGAGGCTGACTCCACATTTCCGGCTGTTCTGTTTCAAATTGTCGGTCGTGGTCAGCAAAAAAGCAGGACGCGAGTGTGCGCCCCTCCCAGCCTTCGTCGATGCCGCTCTGCTCCCTTCCACAGTTCCTCGTTGCCGTGTAAATCTGCATCCTTTAGAAATGTTGAGGTCGGGATGTCCACGTGAATTTTGGGACGTTTGAAGCGAAGTTCAACGATTTCCAATGGCGACTTTGTAATCGGTTCCTTCGATGACACTCGCCAAAACACGGAGAGAGCGGAGGGGGTGTGGCCATATTCCTCATGAACTCATTCACGACCAGCCGGAAAAAAAAAGGATCTTTGACGTCTTTAGCCGTCAATGGCAGCAAATGAGTTAAGTTAAGTTTTATTTGCTAATTTCTCCAAAATGAAAAGAAAATAATACATTTTCGTTTCATGATCATAAAATGTATGAACTGAGCTTGTTGGCGAAAAATGGGCCATCTTGGATTTCGTCCTCCTTTAGAGAGGGAAGCGGTGCCATCGTCACTCGAGTGAAAACACTCGTCAACGCTGAGAACGCGTGAGACGGCTGCAAGCGATGCATCGTGCATTCATTTTCTTTTTTTTTTTTGAAACCCAAAAAGGAGCACTCTCCCTTCTTTGGCCACACCTCCAATCAATTATTAAGGCCGAAAACAAATGTCTGCACCTCGTCATGAATAATGAACGTTGAAGCAAGATGGCGGTTCGGACCAGAGGCGGTGCAGATGACGCGAGTTTTGCGCAAACGTCTCCTGGAGTGATGCGACGGACGCTTCGGCGCTCGTTGGAGAGCTCGATGCATTAAAAATAAAAAATAAAAAAAGCTCAATGCATTCCAAACAGACACACGCTGGCACTGCGCTCACGCGGGCAAGACCGACCCACACCCACGTGCAGAATTTGCGAGCCGAGGCGGTCGCACACCCGTGAGCGGCCGGTGAGAATGAAGTCGGCGTGCATCTCGTTCCGAAGCGCTGACCTTTCCTCAGTGGCTGATAACACAACGTAATAAGAGAGAAGTCAAGTGGAGGGGCGGGGCAAAACCCCAAAAAGCCAAACGAAACAAAGATGGAGACAAATCATGTGAAACGGAGTCAGGACGGAAGTGGGCCGCAGAATTTCGCTTGAACCTGTTTGGCAGTTTCCACCGAAATTTCATGTGCGCTTTGGAAACGCCGTCAACTTGATGTTCTGGTCACTTCCTTTTTTTCGCTACCACGGAACACGGGCGACGTAACGGCCCGAAAGGCCCGTCTACTTTTATGATTCTGCGTGATTAAAGTCAAGGCCGCTCTCGTTTGGAATGCGAACAAATACGACGGCTTTGAGGATTGTTTTCATTGTCATCGACTTCAACTTCTTCATATCAAACGGGAAGCGTCAGGTGCACAAATTGGCACTGCAGACGAGTTTTTCTTTTCTTTTCATTTTCATCTTTTAGCTCGCCTGCACCACGGCATCGTATGAGTCCGCGTGAAGTGTAAAAACGCGTCGCTAGATTAGCGTGCAAACATATGACCAACGTCAGTCTGAAAGCAGAAGAAAAATTCCGAGCGACGCCGGACAGCCCACGAGAAGCAGAGCGCTCGTCGCTTTGAGAGAGAAAGCAACAATAAAAGCAAAAAAAGAAAAATGCGAGAGTTGGAGAAAGAAAAGGTGTGTTTGTCCACCTTGGTGGTCTTGACTTTGTTGCCGGTGCTGCAGCTCCATCCTGTGAGGTCCGGAAGAACCTTACACTCCTCGCCTTCCATGCATGGCTCCATCTGACACCACCACTTCTGAGCAACGATGGACGCTGGGGAAAAAAAAGGCGCGAGGATATGGAGTGGACAAAAAAAAAACAAAACATGAATTTGAATGAATCCGACAGGATGAAATTAACACACGACTCGGACCGCCTCGACTCACGCGAGAGCTTCTCTGGAAAGGTCCGTCTTGAAAATGGCCTCGCAAGTGTAAATTATTTCCATATATTATTTCTATTTTTCTTGCAAGCATTCGTGAGCGCAAGCTTTGTAGCATCGAGTCTCGACGTAGACGGGAGCGCTTTCACGCCATGACTCTCGCAACGCCCGAAAGCTTCCAAATAGAACAGCGGATGTTCCTCTGTGGCTAAAACGAGATCATTTGAAGATGAGCTCAAAACGACACGTATCGGTTTCTTCTTTTTTTTACAATCTGTGCTTTTTTCTTCTTTTTCATTATTTATGATGGTGGTCTGCGTGACTGCGATGGGTCCGATCGTGTCATGCGAATTTAATCAGTACGCGGGGCCCCATTTGCATTTTCAATTCAAGTGGAAACAAATCCAAAAGGACAAAACCGGGGGCAAGATATTCATCAGACATCCGAGATGCGTTGCGATCTCTCGGGCTTGCGAGCACATTTGCCCGCCGCACATCACGTCGCATCAAAAGCGACGTGTGCCGTGAGCAAACATCGGCGAGACGAGCATCCGCGTTTGCGCTCGCCGTCGGGACCTTTCCCGGGCGGGAATTTAAGAGCAAATTTGATGACAGGTCATGGCGAGATTAGCGTTGAAGTTGTCGCTCCGTCTGTTGGGCGAAACGTTTTGAATGGCCGGGCGCCATCGAGACACGAGCGCGACTTTGCTTTCACATTTTGTGAGGTTGCGCAACCTGCGTGGCAAATTTTGACGCTTTTTGTTTCCGTTTTGATTCCATCCGGTTTTTATGCATTTTGTATTTTCTGCGTTCGCTCACAATTTCGGAATTAATTTCCTCTGACGGCCTCCAATCGCATCTTGACGACGACAAGAAACGTCATTTTCCAAAGACGGATTTCCTACGCAAATATAAATTGCGTCTTTAGATTTCTTCATTCGGGCTTTCG